>NC_061513.1:27349023-27361230 GCF_022539505.1 Lolium rigidum | reverse complement strand
TACTTGGTTTAGTCTTTTTGATCTATCTTACACTAAAGGTTACTAAAATATGAGCATTATTGTGGAGCTTGTTAACTCCGGCATTGAGGGTTCGTGTAATCCTACGCAATGTGTTCATCATCCAACAAGAGTGTAGAGTATGCATTTATCTATTCTGTTATGTGATCAATGTTGAGAGTGTCCACTAGTGAAAGTGTAATCCCTAGGCCTTGTTCCTAAATATCGCTATCGTTGTTTGTTTACTTGCTTTACTTGCGTTACTACTTGCTGCGTTATCACTCGCTTGTTTACTCGTCCTGGGCAAAGCACTTTTCCGGTGCCGTTGCTACTACTTATTCATACCACCTGTATTTCACTATCTCTTCGCCGAACTAGTGCACCTATTAGGTGTGTTGGGGACACAAGAGACTTCTTGCTTTGTGGTTGCAGGGTTGCATGAGAGGGATATCTTTGACCTCTTCCTCCCCGAGATCGATAAACCTTGGGTAATCCACTTAAGGGAAACTTGCTGCTGTTCTACAAACCTCTGCTCTTGGAGGCCCAACACTGTCTACAAGAATAGAAGCTCCCGTAGACATCAGAGCCCTTTCAGTGTGCCATTCAGAGTAGTTGATCATCATATTATCAAGGAGCTTTGTTGCCGCCCCCAAAGTGATGGACATAAAAGTACCTCCAGCAGCTGAATCCAATAGGTTCCGCGAAGAAAAATCCAATCCTGCATAAAAGGTTTGGATGATCATCCAAGTAGTTAGTCCATGGGTTGGGCAATTCTTCACCAAAGATTTCATTCTTTCCCATGCTTGGGCAACATGCTCATTATCCAATTGCTTAAAATTCATTATGCTACTTCTCAAAGATATAATTTTAGCAGGAGGATAATATCTACCAATGAAAGCATCCTTACATTTAGTCCATGAATCAATACTATTCTTAGGCAAAGATAGCAACCAATCTTTAGCTCTTCCTCTTAAGGAGAAAGGAAACAATTTCAATTTTATAATGTCACCATCTACACCCTTATACTTTTGCATTTCACAAAGTTCAACAAAATTATTAAGATGGGCAGCAGCATCATCGTAACTAACACCAGTAAAATTGCTCTCTCATAACAAGATTTAGTAAAGCAGGTTTAATTTCAAAAAATTCTGCTGTAGTAGCAGGTGGAGCAATAGGTGTGCATAGGAAATCATTATTATTTGTGCTAGTGAAGTCACACAACTTAGAATTCTCAGGAGTACCCATTTTAGCAGTAGTAAATAAAGCAAACTAAATAAAGTAAATGCAAGTAACTAATTTTTTTGTGTTTTTAATATAGAGAACGCAAACAAGAAACTAAATAAAGTAAATGCAAGTAACTAATTTTTTTGTATTTTTGATATAGAGAACAAACAAAGCAGTAAATAAAATAAAGTAAAGCAAGAGAAAAACAAAGTAAAGAGACTGGATGTGGGAGACTCCCCTTGCAGCGTGTCTTGATCTCCCCGGCAACGGCGCCAGAAAAATCCTTGCTGTTGGCGTGGTAGTTAACACACGTCCGTTGGGAACCCCAAGAGGAAGGTGTGATGCGTACAGCAGCGAGTTTTCCCTCAGTATGAAACCAAGGTTATCGAACCAGTAGGAGTCAAGGAACACGTGAAGGTTGTTGGTGACGGAGTGTAGTGCGGCGCAACACCAGGGATTCCGGCGCCAACGTGGAACCTGCACAACACAATTACAATACTTTGCCCCAACTTAACAGTGAGGTTGTCAATATCACCGGCTTGCTGTAAACAAAGGATTAAACGTATGGTGTGGAAAATGATGTTTGTTTGCGAAGAACAGTAAAGAACAGAGTTTGCAGTAGATTGTATTTCGGATGTAAAAGAATGGACCGGGGTCCACAGTTCACTAGTGGTGTCTCTCCCATAAGATAAATAGCATGTTGGGTGAACAAATTACAGTTGGGCAATTGACAAATAGAGAGGGCATAACAATGCACATACATATCACGATGACTACTATGAGATTTAATCAGGGCATTACGACAAAGTACATAGACCGCTATCCAGCATGCATCTATGCCTAAAAAGTTCACCTTCAGGTTAGCATCCGCACCCCTTCCAGTATTAAGTTGCAAACAACAGAAAATTGCATTAAGTATGGTGCGTAATGTAATCAACACAAATATCATTAGACAAAGCATTGATGTTTTATCCCTAGTGGCAATAGCACATCCACAACCTTACAACTTTACATCATCGTCCCAGATTCAATGGAGGCATGAACCCACTATCGAGCATAAATACTCCCTCTTGGAGTTACAAGTATCAACTTGGCCAGAGCCTCTACTAGCAACGGAGAGCATGCAAGAATATAAACAACACATATATAATAGATTGATAATCAACTTGACATTGTATTCCATATTCATCGGATCCCAACAAACACAACATGTAGCATTACAAATAGATGATCTTGATCATGATAGGCAGCTCACAAGATCTAACATGATAGCACAATGAGGAGAAGACAACCATCTAGCTACTGCTATGGACCCATAGTCCAGGGGTGAACTACTCACACATCAATCCGGAGGCGATCATGGTGACGAAGAGTCCTCCGGGAGATGATTCCCCTCTCCGGCAGGGTGCCGGAGGCGATCTCCTGAATCCCCCGAGATGGGATTGGCGGCGGCGGCGTCTCTTGAAGGTGTTCCGTATCGTGGCTCTCGGTACAGGGGTTTTCGCGACGAAGGCTATAAGTAGGCGGAAGGGTAGGGTTGGAGGCGGCGCGAGGGGCCCACACCATAGGGCGGTGCGGGCCCCACCCAGGCCGCGCGGCCCTGTGGTGTCGGCGCCTCGTCTCCCCACTTCGTATCCCCTTCGGTCTTCTGGAAGCTCCGTGGAAAAATAAGACCCTGGGCGTTGATTTCGTCCAATTCCGAGAATATTTCCTTTGTAGGATTTCTGAAACCAAAAACAGCGAGAAAACAAGAATCGGCTCTTCGACATCTTGTCAATAGGTTAGTGCCGGAAAATGCATAATAATGACATAAAGTGTGTATAAAACATGTGAGTATCATCATAAAAGTAGCATGGCACATAAGAAATTATAGATACGTTTGAGACGTATCAGGCATCAAGATTTATAGAGATAGATCAAGACGCCTAATAGGGCTTTCACAGAGTACATACCTGGACAAGATTCTAAAGAAGTTTAGAATGGATGAAAGTAAGAAAGGATTCTTACCGATGTTGCCAGGTAAGGTCTTGAGTAAGACTCAAGGTCCAGCTACGGCAGAAGAAAGAGAGAGGATGAATCAGATCCCCTATGCCTCGGCAGTAGGCTCTATCATGTATGCCATGCTGTGTACTAGACCGGATATAGCACATGTTGTTAGTTTGACTAGCGAGATATCAAAGTGATCCAGGAATGGAACACTCGGACAGCGGTCAAGAATATCCTGAAGTACTTGAAAAGAACTAAGGATATGTTTCTTTTATGGAGGTGACCAAGAGCTCGTTGTAACCAGTTACACCGATGCAAGTTGGAACACTGATCCTGATGACTCTAAGTCTCAGTCTGGGTACGTGTTTATATTGAATGGTGCTGCAGTAAGCTGGTGCAGCTCAAAGCAGTGCACGGTGGCGAAGTCTTCAACAGAATCGGAATACATAGCGGCTTCGGAGGCTTCATCGGAAGCAGTATGGATGAAGAGGTTCATTGTTGAGCTTGGTGTGGTTCCTAGTGCATTGGACCCACTGGTCATTTATTGTGACAACATGGGTGCCATCGCCAATGCACAAGAACCAAGGTCACACAAGAAGCTGAAGCATATCAAGCTGCGCTTTTATTCGATTCGCGAGTACATCGAAGATGGAGAAGTAAAGATTTGCAAAGTAAACACTGATCTGAATGTAGTAGATCCGTTGACTAAAGCTCTCCCTAGGGCAAAGCATGACCAACACCAGAATGCCATGGGTGTTAGGTACCTTACAATGTAATCTAGATTATTGACTCTAGTGCCCAAGAGGCAATAATAAATTGGTTATTATATATCTTTGTGTTTATGATAAATGTTTATATACCATGCTATAATTGTATTAACCGAAACATTGATACATGTGTGTTATGTAAACAACAAGGAGTCCCTAGTAAGCCTCTTGTATAACTAGCTTGTTGATTAATAGATGATCATAGTTTCGTGATCATGAACATTGGATGTTATTAATAACAAGGTTATGTCATTATGTGAATGATGTAATGGACACACCCAATTAAGCGTAGCATAAGATCACGTCATTAAGTTCATTTGCTATAAGCTTTCGATACATAGTTACCTAGTCCTTTCGACCATGATATCATGTAAATCACTTATGTCGGAAGGGTACTTTGATTACATCAAACGCCACTGCGTAAATGGGTGGTTATAAAGGTGGGATTAGGTATCCGTAAAGTATGAGTTGAGGCATATGGATCAACAGTGGGATTTGTCCATCCCGATGACGGATAGATATACTCTGGGCCCTCTCGGTAGAATGTCGTCTAATTAGTTTGCAAACATATGAATGGTTCATAAGAGACTACATGCCACGGTACGAGTAAAGAGTACTTGTCATGAGACGAGGTTGAACGAGGTATAGAGATACCGATGATCAAACCTCGGATAAGTAAAATATCGCGTGACAAAGGGAATCGGTATCGTATGTAAATGGTTCATTCGATCACTAAGTCATCGTTGAATATGTGGGAGCCATTATGGATCTCCAGATCCCGCTATTGGTTATTGGTCGGAGAGAAGTCTCAACCATGTCTGCATAGTTCGCGAACCGTAGGATGACACACTTAAGGTTTGATGTCGTTTGAGTACATATGGAATATGGAATGGAGTTCGAAGTTTTGTTCGGAGTCTCGGATGGGATCCAGGACATCACGAGGAGTTCCGGAATGGTCCGGAGAATAAGATTCATATTTAGGAAGTCATATTCCAAGTTCGGAAATGATCCGGTGCATTTATGGAAGGTTCTAGAAAAGTCCGGAAGAAACGCACTATGGAAGGTGGAGTCCCGGAAGGACTCCACTACTATGGCCGGCCAAACCCTAAGGGGAGGAGTCCCAGGTGGGCTCCACCAAGGGTGGCCGGCCACCCCACCTCAAGGAAAGGTGGGAGCCCCACCTTGAGTAGGACTCCCCCCTTTAGTAGGTTTCCCACCAAAGGTAGGTTTTGGAGTTGGGGTCTTATTCGAAGACTTGGGAGACAAGACTTGGGGCTTCCACCTATATAAGGAGGAGCAAGGGGAGGGGGCCGGCCACCCCAAGACCCACAGTTGGCCGCACCCCTGAGGCCGGCGCCCCAAACCCTAGCTACTCCCCAAACCCTAGCTACTCCCCAAACCCTAGCCGCCTCCTCCTACACCACAACTCCCGCAGCGCATAGGCGAAGCCCTGCCGGAGTTCTCCACCACCACCGCCACCACGCCGTTGTGCTACTGGGATTCCGAGGAGGATCTACTACTTCCGCTGCCCACTGGAACGGGGAGAAGGACGTCGTCTTCATCAACACCGAACGTGTGACCGAGTACGGAGGTGCTGCCCGATTGTGGCACCGTCGAGATCAAGATCTTCTACGCGCTTTTGCAAGCGGCAAGTGATCGACTACATCCACCCCGAGATCTAATCTCGTTAAGCTTTGCGAATCTTCGAGGGTTAGTCTCTTCATCTCCTCGTTGCTACCGTCTACTAGATTAGATCTTGGCTTGTGTTTCGTTCTTGCGGTAGGAAATTTTTTGTTTTCTATGCTACGAATCCCATCAGCAGCATGAGTGAGAAACCGCAGACTGCGTCGACGATGCCTTCAAGAAGGTTGCGGCGCGACACGTCGCCATCGTCCGCCAACCGAGATCAGAACACGGTTTTCACCGGTAGCCGCGCATTGATACGTCCCAAACGTATCTATAATTTCTTATGTTCCATGCTACTTTTATGATGATACTCACATGTTTTATATACATTATATGTCATTATTATGCATTTTCCGGCACTAACCTATTGACGAGATGCCGAAGAGCCAGTTGTTGTTTTCTGCTGTTTTTGGTTTCAGAAATCCTAGTAAGGAAATATTCTCGGAATTGGACGAAATCAACGCCCAGGGGCTTATTTTTACACGAAGCTTCCAGAAGACCGAGGGAGATATGAAGTGGGGCCACGATGCGCCGCCACACTAGGGCGGCGCGGCCTAAGGGGGGCCCGTGCGGCCCTGTTGTGTGGGTCCCTCGTGACGCCCTCTGACCTGCCCTTCCGCCTACTTAAAGCCTTCGTCGCGAAACCCCCAGTACCGAGAGCCACGATACGGAAAACCTTCCAGAGACGCCGCCGCCGCCAATCCCATCTCGGGGGATTCAGGAGATCGCCTCCGGCACCCCTGCCGGAGAGGGGAATCATCTCCCGGAGGGCTCTTCATCGCCATGATCACCTCCGGATCGATGTGTGAGTAGTTCACCCCTGGACTATGGGTCCATAGCAGTAGCTAGATGGTCGTCTTCTCCTCATTGTGCTATCATGTTAGATCTTGTGAGCTGCCTATCATGATCAAGATCATCTATTTGTAATGCTACATGTTATGTTTGTTGGGATCCGATGAATATTGAATACTATGTCAAGTTGATTATCAATCTATCATATATGTTGTTTATGTTCTTGCAAGCTCTCCGTTGCTAGTAGAGGCTCTGGCCAAGTTGATACTTGTGACTCCAAGAGGGAGTATTTATGCTCGATAGTGGGTTCATGCCTCCATTAAATGCGGGACGAGTGATCAGAAAGTTCTAAGGTTGTGGATGTGTTGTTGCTACTAGGGATAAAACATCGATGCTTTGTCTAAGGATATTTGTGTTGATTACATTACACACCATACTTAATGCAATTGTCTGTTGTTTACAACTTAATACCGGAAGGGGTTCGGATGATAACCTGAAAGTGGACTATTTAGGCATAGATGCATGCTGGATAGCGGTTTATGTACTTTGTCGTAATGCCCTGATTAAATCTCATAGTACTCATCATGATATATGTATGTGCATTGTTATGCCTTCTTTATTTGTCAATTGCCCAACTGTAATTTGTTCACCCAACATGCTATTTATCTTATGGGAGAGACACCGCTAGTGAACTGTGGACCCCGGTCCATTCTTTACATCTGAAATACAATCTACTGCAATTGTTCTTTACCGTTCTTCGCAAACAAACATCATCTTCCACACTATACGGTTAATCATTTGTTTACAGCAAGCCGGTGAGATTGACAACCTCACTGTTACGTTGGGGCAAAGTACTTTGATTGTGTTGTGCAGGTTCCACGTTGGCGCCGGAATCCCTGGTGTTGCGCCGCACTACATTTCGCCGCCATCAACCTTCAACGTGCTTCTTGGCTCCTCCTGGTTCGATAAACCTTGGTTTCTTTCTAAGGGAAAACTTGCTACTGTACGCATCACACCTTCCTCTTGGGGTTCCCAACGGACGTGTGTTGACTGCACGCATCAAGCTCTTTTTCTGGCGCCGTTGCCGGGGAGATCAAGACACGCTGCAAGGGGAGTTTCCACTTCCAATCTCTTTACTTTGTTTTTGTCTTGCTTTACTTTACTTTATTTACTACTTTGTTTGCTGCACTAAAACAAAACACAAAAAAATTAGTTGCTAGCTTTACTTTATTTACTGTCTTGTTTGCGTTCTCCATATTAAAAACACAAAAAAATTAGTTACTTGCATTTACTTTATCTAGTTTGCTTTATTTACTACTGTTAAAATGAATACTCCTGAAAACACTAAGTTGTGTGACTTCACTAGCACAAATAATAATGATTTCTTATGCACACCTATTGCTCCACACTTGCTATCGCAGCAGAATTCTTTGAAATTAAACCTGCTTTACTAAATCTTGTTATGAGAGAGCAATTTTCCGGTGTTAGTTCTGATGATGCTGCTGCCCATCTTAATAATTTTGTTGAACTTTGTGAAATGCAAAAGTATAAGGATGTAGATGGTGATATTATAAAATTGAAATTGTTTCCTTTCTCCTTAAGAGGAAGAGCTAAAGATTGGTTGCTATCTTTGCCTAAGAATAGTATTGATTCATGGACTAAATGTAAGGATGCTTTTATTGGTAGATATTATCCTCCTCGCTAAAATTATATCTTTGAGAAGTAGCATAATGAATTTTAAGCAATTGGATAATGAACATGTTGCTCAAGCATGGGAGAGAATGAAATCTTTGGTAAAGAATTGCCCAACCCATGGACTAACTACTTGGATGATCATCCAAACCTTCTATGCAGGGTTAAATTTTTCTTCCCGGGACCTATTGGATTCAGCTGCTGGAGGTACCTTTATGTCCATCACCTTGGGGGCGGCTACAAAGCTTCTTGATGATATGATGATAAATTACTCTGAATGGCACACTGAAAGAGCTCCACAAGGTAAGAAGGTAAATTCTGTTGAAGAAACCTCCTCCTTGAGTGATAAGATTGATGTGATTATGTCTATGCTTGTGAATGGTAGAACTAATGTTGATCCTAATAATGTTCCTTTAGCTTCATTGGTTGCTCAAGAAGAGAATGTTGATGTGAACTTCATTAAAAATAATAATTTCAACAACAATGCTTATAGGAATAATTCTGGTAACAACTATAGGCCATATCCTTTTGCTAATAGTAATGGTTATGGTAATTCTTATGGGAATTCTTATAACAATAATAGGAGTGTACCCCCTGGTCTTGAAGCCATGCTTAAAGAATTTATTAGTACACAAACTGCTTTTAACAAATCTGTTGAGGAAAAGCTTGATAAAATTGATATTCTTGCTTCTAAGGTTGATAGACTTGCCTCTGATGTTGATCTTTTAAAATTGAAAGTTATGCCTAATAAGGATAATGATAATAAGATTGTTACTACAGCAAATGCCATCCAAGTTAGAATTAATGAGAATATAAGATTGATGGCTGAATTGCATGCTAGGTGGGAAAGAGAAGAAAACGAAAAACTTGCTAGAGAGAGTAATGTAGCTAAAGTTTGGACTATTACCACCACTAGTAATGATAATGATTCACATGTTGCTAAACCTTCTACTATCAATGGTAAAATAATTGGTGTTGGCAATGTTTCTACTCCTAGTGCAAAGCGTGCAAAAATACCTGAAACTGCTAAAACTGCTGAAACTGCTTGTGATAAAACTGCTGATTTTTTTTTCAACATTGGGGACAATGATCCCATTGATGTAGATCATAATGGTTTAGATTTTGATGATTGTCACATCTCTGAAGTTATAAAGTTCTTACAAAAACTTGCTAAAAGTCCCAATGAGTGCTATAAATTTGGCCTTTACAAAACATATTACAAATGCTCTCATAAAAGCTAGAGAAGATAAACTAAAACTTGAAACTTCTATTCCTAGGAAGTTAGAAGATGGTTGGGAGCCCATCATTAAGATGAGGGTCAATGATTTTGATTGTAATGCTTTATGTGATCTTGGTGCAAGTATTTCCGTTATGCCTAAGAAAATCTATGATATGCTTGACTTGCCACCATTGAAAAATTGTTATTTGGATGTTAATCTTGCTTGATAATGCTATAAAGAAACCTTTGGGGAGGATTGATAATGTTTGTATTATGGTTAACAATAACCTTGTCCCCGTTGATTTTGTTGTCTTGGATATTGAATGCAATGCATCTTGTCCCATTATATTGGGAAGACCTTTTCTTCGAACTGTTGGTGCTACCATTGATATGAAGGAAGGTAATATTAAATATCAATTTCCTCTCAAGAAAGGTATGGAACACTTCCCTAGAAAGAGAATGAAGTTACCTTATGATTCTATTATTAGAACAAATTATGATGTTGTCAACACCCGGATTTTTAAGTCCGGATGCTTATTATGTCATTCATCGCAATCCCAGGATAATGTTGTTGCGAGGCATAATAGTCGAATATCACAGTCATTATTTATTACAAGCCATAATATCTTACAATCTTGAATCACATGATTCATCTTACATAAATAGTTGATCTTTCAATCAACATACATACACAAGTTCATACATAGCGGAAGCGTAATAGTAAATGGACTCTCTAGTCCACAGGCCAACATCTGACGTTAGAAACCCCTAGTTGTCGTAGGCGTCCTGCTGGTCATCCTCGTGATAATTATGTTCATCATCGTACTCTGGCCATTTGAATAGCCAGGGGCAAAGCCGTAAGTACTTTAAGTACTTGCAAACTAATACCAATGTAAAATGCCAACTAAAGGTACTAAGCTCTAGTTTAACTTGCATAAGCCAAATTTTAGTTCACAAGCTTGGATCATGTGCTAACTAACTCAAATGGGAACATTAGTGTCATTCCCACAACATTGGTATAATTCCAACAAGTCACTAAGTCACCATTCACATTCACTAAGGTTTTCCAAAAAAATCTGACACCGGAAACTGTATGGCCCTTCCAACCGTCCGTAACCGTGGACACGGCTATTCGAATAGATTTACACTCTGCAGAGGTTGCACACTTGTGCCACAACATTTGATTTCATCCGTCGGAATAACTCCGAGTCACCGTAACACAAGTACGCGGATCATCAACCATAACCTTTCACTTACACATCCTAGTATGAGCACCTCTCCCCATGAGCTTGGCCTCCCAGTGAAAACCAACTGTTAACCTGGGAACTGCACAGGGCTTGGCCGTACAATTTCACCTCAATTCACATCATTTCTTAACAACGGAGGCAGCCTCGGCATAACCCCTATGACGTGTGTTTAGAGGGAACTCATACTAAAATCTATAAACTTCCAGTTAAGCCCTACCCATAATCAGGTATTGTGGGGGTACTCAAAAATTGGAAAGGTATCGCATTCAAACCAATATCAGGTTTTCATCAAAAATCACTATCTTCTCTTGTTCACATTCAACTTCACATCATTCAATGGAATGCTTCATCATTCCAGGGTTTCAAATTCAACCATTCTTATGTTCCCATCTAGAGTAGTCAAGTTTTAGTATATTAGCACTAGCACTAATCATGAGGGGTGCTACATTGCTTTGCTATCTATAAGACTAACTTTGCTACTCTAGTAGTTTGATTCACCTATACCATTTGAAATCAATTCTTTGAAAACACAACAAGTAAGACATGTATGGTATACATGTAGGATAGGATTGTATGAAGAAAGATAAGAATCATGGTGCCTTGCCCAAGGAGGGCTTTGCACTTTGCAAGAGTATTAGCTTGCCTTGGTAGTTCTCTAGGTTTTCTTCTTCCTCTTCGGGGTAGAATTCTCCTTCCTCTTGGTAATCTCCGGTGCTAGCGTCTAAATTTGAATACGAGGTATAATCACTAAACAAGCTTAAAAGCTATACTAAGCACATCATTACTTCACACAAACTATGCTAAGCACACACACAAAATAATTAGGTGCATTGGTTTTCTTTATTAAAGAAAATTAATTTCCTCTCATTACATATGTAATTAATAATTTCCATTTAGTTCTTGAGAAAAGTAATTTCCTCTCATTGAAATCTTCTTAAGATTTAACTTCTCAAACAATCATACATGAATTCATATTGACCTAAGTCAACATTCATTATCATTATTTGAGAAAATGATTTAAATGAGGTAGGTCACCTCATACCATTTTATAATTCCACAAATGATTTAAATCTCCAAATATTCATATAGGAGTGTTTGGACCAGGGGTGCAAACATCTCATGAATTCATTTGGGACAAGATTTAAATGAAGGAAAATCCTTCATATGACTTGCATAATAGTTTTGGACAATATCACTTAACTAAACTAGCCATATTGTCCATTAATTAAACTAGGGCATGATCATGCAAAGTGACCACACCATTTTCTTGCAGAGACAATTAGTGTAAGTCAAATGTGAGCTATTGGAGTTGGAGTTAATTAAATATCTATTTTGGTTGATTTTTAATAATTATTTGAATATGAAAATGTCCCTGCCTTCTTCTTTTTATCGTTTTATTTCCACAAGAGATCTCGAGGTGAGACCAGTGGCATAATGTAGATATTTTTACTAGCTTTCCAAATATATAAAGTTTGTTAAATTTGGCCAAACCAAACAGATTCTATGAATTTTCAAAGTTGGGTTCAATATTGAATTCAAACTAAATTTATTAAACGAAGTTTGAATTAAAAAGGCCGGCGGGAAAACTAATGGGCTC
>NC_061513.1:27314894-27348923 GCF_022539505.1 Lolium rigidum | reverse complement strand
GGTTTACCCATGATGGAGAATTTGCAGCGAACAATATCAATCCAAGTGAACTTCCAAATAAAGCTATGCTCCCCGGCAACGGCGCCGAGAAAATAGTCTTGATGACCCACAAGTATAGGGGATCGCAACGGTCTTCGAGGGAAGTATTACCCAATTTATTGATTCGACACAAGGGGAGACAAAGAATACTTGGAAGCTTTAACAACGGAGTTGTCAATTCAGATTGCACTCGGAAACAGACTTGCTCGCAAGAGTTTATCAGTAGTAACAGTTTTATAGCAGATAGCAGTAGTGAAATAACAAGCAGCAGAGTAACAAAGACAGCAGTAGTGATTTTAGTAAACAGAGCAGGATTAAAATACTGTAGGCACGGGGACGGATGACGGGCGTTGCATGGATGAGAGAAACTCATGTAACAATCATAGCAGGGCATTTGCAGATAGTAATAAAACGGTGTCCAAGTACTAATCAATCAATAGGCATGTGTTCCAATTATAGTCGTACGTGCTCGCAATGAGAAACTTGCACAACATCTTCTGTCCTACCAGCCGGTGGCAGCCGGGCCTCAAGGGAAACTACCGGATATTAAGGTACTCCTTTTAATAGAGTACCGGAGCAAAGCATTAACACTCCGTGAACACATGTGATCCTCACATCACTACCATTCCCTCCGGTTGTCCCGATTTCGTCACTTCGGGGCCATTGGTTCCGGACAGCGACATGTGTATACAACTTATAGGTAAGACCATAAACAATGAATATCATGATGAAACAATAACATGTTCAGATCTGAGATCATGGCACTCGGGCCCTAGTGACAAGCATTAAGCATAACAAGTTGCAACAATATCATAAAAGTACCATCTACGGACACTAGGCACTATGCCCTAACAATCTTATGCTATTACATGACCAATCTCATCCAATCCCTACCATCCCCTTCGGCCTACAGCGGGGGAATTACTCACACATGGATGGGGGAAACATTGCTGGTTGATGGAGAGGCGTTGGCGGTGATGGCGGTGATGATCTCCTCCAATTCCCCGTCCCGGCGGAGTGCCGGAACGGAGACTTCGGCTCCCGCGACGGAGTTTCGCGATGTGGCGGCGTTCGGAGGGTTTTCGGCGACTTCGACCTCTCTCCCGGCGTTTTTAGGTCGAGGCGAATAAGTAGTCCGAAGGGGGCGTCGGAGGCCGGCCGAGGGGGCCACACCACCCGGCCGCGCGGGCCCCCCGGGCCGCGCCGCCCGGTGGTGTGGGGCCCTCGGGCCTCCACTTCAATTGCCCTTCCGGCTCCGTTAGTTTCCTGGGAAAATAGGGCCTTCGCATAAATTCCGAGGTTTTTCCCGAAAGTTGGATTTCCGCACAAAAACGAGACACCAGAGCAGTTCTGCTGAAAACAGCGTTAGTCCGTGTTAGTTGCATCCAAAATACACAAATTAGAGGCCAAACAATAGCAAAAGTGTTCGGGAAAGTAGATACGTTTTGGACGTATCAGTCACCAAGCACCTAACAGTCTAGCTACACCATCAGAATGGTAGAAATACAAGTTTCTACTAGTATTGTCAACATCAAAAGGCTTCTGGCAGTCAAACATGATCAGCCAGAAAGCAATTGTCCATGCACAGCAAGCCATAGAAAGGGGGAGCTACCCTTGACAGCATTACAGTGCTGCCAGGGCTACCTCAACCCACAGCCAACACTTAGAACCACCACATCATCACCAGAAAGGTTCAGTAGAGGGCTAGGGTATCCAACCGATGGTTGGCATCCAGCTAGCCCTAACAAATTCATTGAAATGATCATCACTGAATCACGAGTTCACATCATTCATCCATTTAGCCAGGCAAAATAAACGAGATAAATGAAACAGGACAAGCTACTAATGTACAGAGCCTTGCGAGATGATCCAATGGATCATTGCAAGCATCCACCGATGCTTGGGCAAGCACCGAAGCACACCCGAGCCAAGCCTCGTTGGATGCACACATAGCACCGGATGAGCACCAGTTAGCCAAAGAGAGGAGCACACACTTTCTCACAAGCGCTATCGATCAATTGATCAACAGAGCACCACTAGCTCTTGCTACGGATTGCCTCATCTAAGTACAAAGCAACAGAAATAACCGATCATCGAAGAAAACCAACCATGTCATAACTGAATTCACAGATAATCACATAAATGATTTATGATTGTATCCAGTAGCACATTAAATGCTTGATGAACCACTGGATCATAATACACAAGCAAAGCACATATTAAATCATCACTGAATCACACTGATAAGCCAACAGTAATGCTCAATTGAGCATAATAATGAATTTGAACACAATGAACTAGCCCAGAGGCACTGGCACTTGCAAATATGCAAGGATTAACTACAACAATCAAGCTAGGGGCAAGAACCAAGGCTACACATGGTTATCCAGTAACAGCAACAACAGCTGGAGCAATATGGCAAGCCATGAGCATCACAGCTTGCTCATGAGCAAGTATAGAGGCGGCACAGAAGAAGAACTCGCATGAAATGAGCATAGGCTTAGCAGCACAAGCATAAGCTAGAGAGGGGAGAGCATCAGTACAAGCACAAGACTAGAGCGAGGCCATGGAAAGCATAGCGCAGCAGCAGCACACCCTAGGGCAAGCATAGTAGCTAGGTCGCAGCACATAGCCACAGCAGCATGGCACCTCACAGCATCTCCATGAAGGGAGACAGTCGTAGCTCAGCTAGGAGAAGGACTAGAGGAAGAAGAAGGAGGGGAGCACTTACAGGCGTAACGGAGGAAGGCACGGCCATGGCGGCACGGCGGCACACGTCGGGCGAACGACGGCGCCAGGCCATGGCCAATCCAGGCAGTCGTCGGGGCGCAGGGACTCCAGTGCAACCACGGCGGGGCACACGGCCACGCCACGGCGCCAGGCTCGTCGGCAAGGACGAGATCGCGGCGATTCACCGCGGCCATGTCACAAGGGTGCTGGGGAAGAACGGTGGCGGCGAGGGAGAGCAAATCGACGTGGACCAATCGGTGCGCCGTCGAACGGCGGTTCGGGTGGCACCACTCTCGTCGCCGGAGCTGGTCGGAGACGGCCGGTTTAATTCGGCGACGGCGAGGCGACCACGGCGTCGCGAGAGTGAGAGAGAGAGGTTAGGGTTTCCGCGCGAGGAGAGAGGAGAGGGCAAATGGGCCGACCGAGCCCAAAGGGTGGCTCGGGTTCGACCTAACCCGTTGGGCCACCTTACAGGTGGGGCCCAAGGGTATTTCAGTCATTTCACAAATTCAGATAAATGCAGAAACTTTAAAATTAAATAAGAAATTCCTAGAAGCTCAAAAAATAAATTAAAAATATGAAAAAGGATCAGCATAAAATTCTCTATCTAAATAAAATATCAAAGAGAATTTTTGAAGACAATTAAGAATAAGTCTTAATTTGAGGATTTAAATAATGATTTAAATCACACATATTATTTTCAACAATAAAAAAATAAGTCCATTAATGCAATTGGACTTTAAAAACACCTTGACAATATTTCAAGGTTGTATTTATCCTAAATAGAGTATCTCCAAATCAATCTTAGTATTAACCTCTCATAAATTAACAACGTCATCGGAAGGGGGGAACAAACCCTAAAAATGGAATCATGCATAATTGCTTCTTTAACCATTGCCCTTATCGGACAATGATGCTATTTTTCAGAAACAGAGGACAAGGGTCAGTCCACACCTTCCAACTGCAAAACTTTGCAGTGTTCCGGAAAGTTCATCACTTGCTCATGTCATTTGAGTATTTCGATCAAATTACTTGCAAAGTATTATGGTTATCACTATTGCATAAAAACCAAAACCACTACTTTCATAACTATGAATATGACTATGTGGTGGGCAATGGAACCATGGATTGTGTTGATATGGTGGAGGTTCCATTGCAAAGGTTAATATCCATCTAGGATTAAACAACAAATGTCGCCAGTGATTCTTGTGCCATAATACCCGTGTTAACCATAAGATCCGGAGTGGGACGGAGTAGTCAAAAGTGTTTCCACCTCTCGTACATCAACGGATGCGCTTACCGTAGACACTTGACCCAGGTTGGGCAAGCGGTGGGGTGGGGATCCCATTCTAATTCCCCACGGTAAGTGGTCTATGATGGGTTGCAGCTACCGGCGAAGGAGTTTGGTTAACGAGTCCCAAACCGTTGTCGTGGTCGGGGTCCATCCTTAATTGGTATAAGAGGACCGACGAGGACCCGGGGTCGGGGTATGCAACAAAGGGTGGGTGTGCGAGGTAGCGGAGGAACATGATTGGCTAGACCTTATACCGGGCCTCACACCGAAGGAAGTGTGGACGGGAAAGCTGCCCGGTTGGCACCAAGGTTAAGATCTCTTATGGGTAAAGCAACACACCTCTGCGAGTGTAAAGAACCGTGACTCGTCACTCCCTGTTCCGGGATAAGGAACTGCGAACGCGGCCGGAAAGGAGCTCCATGAAGTTCTAGTAAACCGGTGAAGGCCGACGGACATAGCTCTTTGAAATAAAAGCAATCTCTTGAAGAAATGTTTATCAAAACTTGCATTGGTATTAGACTTTCTGGTCTATTATCGTAGCTAGTGCATTAAACACCTCTTATCTATAATGAACTTGTTGAGTACGCTCGTACTCATACCACTCTTAAATCCCATGCTTAGATTGTCTGAATCGTCTGGAGGAGGACTACGACAACAATGAAGAAGCCGAGATCATCAGCCTATGATGAACCTGACCTCTCAGGAGGTGTTGAAGGCGTAGACTATCTCATAGTCTACGGATCCGGGGAGGCTTCCGGAGGAGATCAAGCCTAGAGATATCCGATAGTAGTAGTAACCGAGCAGCCCGAACTCTTAGTATTTAGCTGCTCGATGAAATAAATGTATAGTTTAATGAGACTCTTATATTGTAAGCTAAGTTGGGTTCACCTCGAACCCAGGAGTTTTCCTCTGAGGACCCAAGAGGAGCTCCAAGACAATATATGTTTGATGCTTGTAATAATAAGTGAATGAGTTATGGACCCCGCTATGTTCTGTTGTACTACTCTGAGGGATGTAATATTTGCGGAATGGTACTTCGTGAATGTTATATCAACGACTGGCATACTACAACATGCAGTGGTATGCAGGGTCACCACAAAGATCATCTATCTGTAATGCTATATGTTGTGTTTGTCGGGATCCGATGGATAGAGAATACTATGTTTTGTTGATTATCAATCTATTACCTAAGTGTTGTTTATGATCTTGCATGCTCTCCGTTATTAGTAGATGCTCTGGCCAAGTTTTTACTCTTAACTCCAAGAGGGAGTATTTATGCTCGATAGTGGGTTCATGCCTCCATTAAATCTGGGACAGTGACGGAAAGTTCTAAGGTTGTGGATGTGCTGTTGCCACTAGGGATAAAACATTGATGCTATGTCCTAGGATGTAGTTATTGATTACATTACGCACCATACTTAATGCAATTGTCTGGTGTTTGCAACTTAATACTGGAAGGGGTTCAGATGATAACCTGAAGGTGGACTTTTTAGGCATAGATGCATGCTGGATAGCGGTCTATGTACTTTGTCGTAATGCCCAATTAAATATCACTATACTTATCATATCATGTATGTGCATTGTGATGCCCTCTCTATTTATCAATTGCCCGACTGTAATTTGTTCACCCAACATGCTATTTACCTTATGGGAGAGACACCTCTAGTGAACTGTGGACCCCGGTCCATTCTTTTACATTAAATACAATCTACTGCAATACTTGTTTTACTATTCTTCGCAAACAATCATCATGCACATTATACATCTAATCCTTTGTTACAGCAAGCCGGTGAGATTGACAACCTCACTGTTTCGTTGGGGCAAAGTACTTTGGTTGTGTTGTGCAGGTTCCACGTTGGCGCCGGAATCCCTGGTGTTGCGCCACACTACATCCCGCCGCCATCAACCTTCAACGTGCTTCTTGACTCCTACTGGTTCGATTAAACCTTGGTTTCTTACTGAGGGAAAACTTACTGCTGTGCCCATCACACCTTCCTCTTGGGGTTCCCAACGAACGTGTGTATTACACGCCATCAGAGTAATCTAGTCGAATCCGTGCAGGACTCTTGAGACCTGGCCTCCTATATAAAGGCCAGGAGAGGGCCTACCGGAGAACAACCTACACAATCCCGCATACACCAAACCCTAGAAACTTTGCCTCTCGGCGAGATCACCACCACGCAGTCTATCGACTGCCCCATTGTAACCTTTTTTCACCCATAATCAAGATCAGACAAGAAGGAGTAAGGGTTTTAACTCATCGAGGGTCCCGAACCTGGGTAAATCTTGCCTTTTGCTCGTTTGGTACCCGATGTCTTGTGTTAACCTGCAGGATTCCATCAACCCTAAGCCCCATGGTGGGCATTACCGAGGAGCTACCTCGATAATTGGCGCCGTATCTGGGAACACTGCTCGTTCAAAGACAATCATCGTTTTTTCCGATGATGCCTTCGATATTGATTGGATCGGCTCCCGCATAGTCGATCTTGGAGGACTCGATCTGCTTCGGGTCCTTCGAGTTCACCCCCTCTCCCCCCCACACCTTCGCGTCGCGTTCGGCCTTCTCAGGTTTACGCGGCGGGATGGAACTGACAATCGGGAGCGTCCACCTCAGCATCAGTGTCGGTGGCGTTCTTTGACTTCCGGAACCAATCTACTCGGGACCTGCAGCAGTCGCGACTTCATCGACTGCGCCGACAACGCTGATCATATCGTGTCCTTCATCACCATCGACGCCATCGTCACACCGTACAATATCTACAATGTTCGTTGGATCTGATGACTCCGACTCATCGGATCTGACATCATACTACTATATCGGTTGTGACAACATGCACGAGCTCGGCTCGGACGCCCCTCCCTTCGTGTGTGGCATCAAATACTCCTCTGATGGGGAAGGCATCGACAACCACCCGGACCATGAATCGACGTCGACGACCTCGGTCAGAGATGAAGAAGAAGACCTCCAACTCGGCCCCACCCGGACCATGAACAAAATCCAGCGCCGCCGTTGCCTTTGGATCACGCCGGTGCCCAATCCCTCGCTGGCGCCTGACCTGCTCTGCTCAGCAGGAGGAAGAAAACTGCATACCACAGAAGATCGAGGGGTTTTTTTCTCAAAAAGATCTCACTTGGACCGGTCAACATATTACGAGGTGGACTGATAGATGGGGCCGTAGCTCGCTCGTCGACAAATACTTCGCGACATCAGCGCCAGTGACCGTATATGACCCCTCTATTCGTCTTTGGTGACCGTAAAAGCATACTTTGTGAGTACGGTCACCTGATCGACCCCGCCAACAAGTTCAATTACTTACCATGTATTTTACTCTATTAGTAATATTAGCTAGATGGAAAATATTGAAATTAAGGTAAACAACTCTCGGAACCTTGCGAAAGGAAAGAAAATAAAAATTATTTAGTAGATTTCTCATAATTAGAAAAAAAAACACATTCTGTACAACCTATCCATTGTCTTTAACTTAAGTTATCCTTGGTTAGCAAATGAATCATGATAAACCCGCTACGTTTGTACAGTCGTGAATTTACCTATAAAAGTACATCAAAATCATTTGAAGTTCCCCATTCACATCTCGATGTCTTTCATAGCCACAAAATACCAAACCATCTGAAGGTGAAGCGGCCTAACATGTTTTCAAGAGCTACATTATAGCATCTCAAACAAAATGTTTTCAAATTAAGTCCTGGATTAAGCGTTTGGGGATGCCGCTGCCTGGTGTCACTTGTGGGGCGTATATGTTTCCTGCCGCATCCCCCAAACGAAGCTCCAAAATATTTTAATAATATAAAATGTAACGTTTTTCATTCAAATTTTATTACTATATTTTACAAGTTTGAATAAAAACGGCTACGTGATTTCTCCGAGCCTACTTACCGTCCCTTGGAGCCCTTGACGGCCCTGCCCCGTCCTTGCCTTTCTCCCTCTTCCGCTTCTCTGCCGCTCCCTCCGCTGCGCGCTAGCCAGAGAGCGGTGGGCATCCGCTTCCTCCAGGAGCCACTGTTGTGGCGCCTTGTTGGCATCATCCTTGGCTTTTTTCAGCGTCTCAAAGGACGTGAGGATGGCCCTCTGCTTCACCGCCTTCTACTCCGGGTGAGGCCCGCTCCAGTCATTGTCGTCGTCCTCTGTGGTCGTCGCTTCCCGCCGTTGTTGCTGCTCCGCGTCGAAGGCCGTGTGAGCCGCTTCCCACAGCGCGTCAGCCATGAACTGCTCTTTCATTGTCGCGAGCTCCGGGTCCTCCTCCGTGTCGTCGCCCTCATCATCGTCGTAGTTGAACACGAACATGGGAGGTCAAGGCGGAGGCGGAGGTGGAGGCGCACCGGCGACACGGGTTATCGTTCTCAGTGTTCCATGTGTAGTAGAGATGGGCTCGGGGCGCCGGACACCATATTAGGTTGCACCAGCACCAGACCGGAAAGAGCTTTGGGGCATGCTGGTGGAAACGGACGTCCGGCTCCAAATCCCTTTAAAAGACGGTTTGGAAGATACAACTGGAGATGCTCTTAGTCGTATGTCATTAGAAGAGAGCCTATGTAAATGTAATACTGTTGCTTCGAGAAGGACTACCATATACATGAAAGCACGAGTTGCGACAAGAACAGACCGAAATTAGTTATCATAGCAACATGAAGGACCGTACGTCAAACCTCCAAAACGGAACGATCCACAAGACAAGAAAAAACAACTAGATCTACTATGCAACATTAGAGTGTCTCTACCAACGGCCTACAAATAAGCGCCCTCCGTTTAGGGAGGGGCTGCGCACACCGGCGTCCCTCCGTTTAGAGTTGTCCAGATCGCTGAGAGCCCGAAGCTACGCCTAGCAGGGGAGATACTACTGCTCCCACTTCGGCAACGCCTCTTGCTTCGTCTCCGGCTTGGGGGGTACGCAGGTGTAGTGTAGGACGACACCAGAACGAGATGTGCCCTTGCGGCTAGCGCATCGTATCCGGTGGCTTGAAGACAATGCCTCGTGAGTGACGCGGAGGCAAGACCGGCTCCAGTTTAGTTAGATACTAACAAGCTTAACATTTAGTTTGGTACTAGAGTTTTAATGGAGATACTCACACCGGACTCCAGTATTGGGTGAATCTTTTCTATCACCCAATGCCCACAAAATCCCATCCTAGAGTATTAGAGATTGAAAAAAACACACTAAAATTTAAGGAAAAGTGAGGATAAACGGGGATTAAACTGCTCATACTCTATCACCAAACATGCATTTAGAATAAGTTGGTATTTGAAGTTTGGAGTGATCATCCCCACTAATCCTCACTAAAACTCTAATACTACCTCCATCCCAAAGCTTAAGGCCTATATTTTTTCAGTTTTACTAAGTTTTTATCAAAAATCATTACTATGAAAAGACAAAATCAACGTCATTAGATAGATAATGAAATATATTTTCATATGGTATCTACAAAATATCATATTTATTCATAAATTCTTCTAAAGATTTGATCAAATTTTATTTCGTTTGACTTTCTGAAAAAAATATAGGTCTTAATCCTTGGGATGGAGGTAGTACCAAACAAAACCTAATTGAGATTACTCATCTTGTCCGAAAGAGTTTCTGAATATTTATGACCCAGGGTTATTAATGGACCGTTGGCACCCGGCTATGTAGTGCAGGATTGAGATCCAGTGCTTTGACAGAGGCAAGGCACCAATGACCTATATTTTAACCATTGGATCAAGAATCAATGGTCCGGCTGGCATGAATATTTTACAGCTATAGTGCCATCTACAGTAAGTTGATACATCGAGTTGTGTACAGTTCATATGCTACAGGATCTCTACAGCACGTCGCTATAGTGCTTAAATCTTGTTTGTCCGTTTTCCATCCAACGGCTGAAACATCAAGGCACATTACTGTTCATATGTGACTTGATAGAGGCAAGGTGGATCTCAGTCGCCTGATGGTAGTTAATACTCGAGTGTTGTTTACTCTCCGTCAGTTACTATAGAAGACTGTCAGATCTGCAAGGTCATCAATGAGTGGTAAATTAAAACAGTCGGCAATTAGCTCCGATGGTGCGCTGAAGAGAACGTTTTTTTAGAACAGCTGAAGAGAATGTTAGAACAGGAAAAATGTAGTATGTGCGATCAAAAATAATTTGAAAGACGCTGAAACCATTTACTTTTCAAATTAAAAATACAAACCTGTAATCATTTTTTAGACCAACTTAAGCAAAACAACGAGAAATAGAGTGGAGAATGGAAACAGCGGGGATACAAATAGATTGGCCCATTAGTAAACGGCGGGACATAAGAGTTTACGTGTCCTTTTGAGTCGATAGATGTGGCCCAGAGGCATGTATAAAACATATGCGGCCATATGTGGACAGGCCACAGGCCGACCAGATTTTAGCTGAGAAATAAGAGCATGTTCCATAGCCGCTACTGAGCCGGATTCCTCGATGGCAGAGTTTAATCTAAAAGCACATATTTTTAAGGATCAGTTCTTCAAAAAATAAACGTCATCAAGGATGATTGCTGTTTAACCGCGTTAAGCCGCCAAGCCTATACACCGATTAGGTTGGTGTCTACCATACACACACATCCTAGTCAGATATTGGGCCTAGCCTGTTTTTGTTTTTTCCTTTTTTTTTTCGTTTCATGTTTGTGATTTTTTGTTCTCTTTTCTTTCTCTTTTGTTTGTTTTTTCTATTTTATTTTCTTTTATTTTCTGTATTTTATTTTTATTCCAATTAGAATTTTCTAAAAGTTTGAGAATAGTTCAAATTAATAAAACGTTCAATTTTAAAACTATTTAAATTGGAAAGTGTTTAAATTTGGAAAATGTAAAAATTGTTTGTATTAAAAAATATTCTAATTTTAAATATGTTATATTCAAAATGTTCAAATTTCAAAAACAAATAAATTTGAAAATTTGAAAATGTACAATCTAAAAATGTTCAAAATTTGAAAATATTTAGATTAAAAATTGTTTTTTATTTTGGAATTTTTGAAAAACAAAAAATTAAAACTTCCAAATTACTAAAAATCAGATTTAGAAATATTTCAACTTTTGAAAAACATAAAAAGAAAAACAGAAAAAAGAGAAAATGAAAAAAAACGAAAAAAATAAAAATCATAAAAAGGTGAGAGGAACGGTGGGCCTGCCCAAACATCTGCTTGGGGGGTGTGCGGCGCCTGGTCCGTGCTGACCATGTCGGCACACAACACCCCCGCATTAAGCACTTAAGCACCTGTTAGTGCGTCAACTCCCGAAGCTTGCAGAATGGTGGGTCGGACTAAGAAACTTCTCCCTTCTTCTTTGTCTCAACTCTCCACACAGCAGTGCATCACGCGTCCAAGATAAGAGTATTCATGTGGCAATTATCGCACAAATATACGCTGTAGTGCTGCACCATGGCAGATACTTATGCTTGTGCCATTTGTCACAATTATGTTGACTCGTGGCGCCATTCGTTGTTAGAATGCAATATGGCCAGTAGTGCTTCGGCATTACTAGACGAAGAACTTGTTGAACATCTAACGTTGAATAATTGTGGCAATTCTAAGGAGTGGCTTTTTTTTCTTGTTGGACACGTTACCGCATGGTGACTTTGTTCGAGTCACAGTTACCCTTTGGGCAGTCTGAATGACGAGGCGGAAGGCGATCCATGATTTTTTTTCCGAGAGCCCCTTGATGATTATTTGGAGTTTCTTATTTGACCTGTAAGTTGGCACTAGACGTGCTAAGAAATGCCAATATGGGAATCCGTCAACAAACTGCACCTGCTGGTGTACAATTGATACGTCTTAAACATATCTATAATTTTTTATGATCCATGCTTGATTTACACCAATTCCACCATGATTTACATACATTTTTTTACACTTTTATACATTTTTCGGCACTAACCTATTGATAAGATGCCATAGTACTAGTTTCATGTTTTCTGCTGTTTTTGGTTTCAGAAAAATTATACAGGAAACAATCTCGGAATTGGACGGAACAAAAGCCGAAGTCAATATTTTTATGTAACAAAGACAGAGACCGAAGGGGGGGCGAAGAAGCGCCGGAGGGCGGCCAGGCCAACCGTAGGCGCGGCCCAGGTCCTAGCCGCGCGAAGGGGTGGTGTGGACCCCTAGGGATCCACCGACCTCGCCCTTCCGCCTATTTATTCACAATCTCGGGAAAACCCTAGACACCTGAGTCTCCATCCACGAAAAGTTCCGTCGCGGTCGCTATCGCAGAATCCATCTCGGGAGGGTTCTGAAGTTCTTCCCGACACGCTGCCGGAGGGGGAAATCATTGCCGGAAGCATCTACATCACTGATGTATACGGGTGCTTCTATTCTTGTAGACAGTGTTGGGCCTCCAAGAGCAGAGGTTTGTAGAACAGCAGCAAGTTTCCCTTAAGTGGATCACCCAAGGTTTATCGATCTCAGGGAGGAAGAGGTCAAAGATATCCCTCTCATGCAACCCTGCAACCACAAAGCAAGAAGTCTCTTGTGTCCCCAACACACCTAATAGGTGCACTAGTTCGGCGAAGAGATAGTGAAATACAGGTGGTATAAATAAGTATGAGCGGTGGCAACGGAGCGAGTAATAACGCGATAGAAACGAGTAAACAAGCAGCGATAGCGATATTTAGGAACAAGGCCTAGGGATTAGACTTTCACTAGTGGACACTCTCAACATTGATCACATAACAGAATAAATAGATAGATGCTAGACTCTACACCCTCTTGTTGGATGATGAACACCACTAAGCGTGTAGGATTACACGAACCCTCAATGCCGGAGTTAACAAGCTCCACAATATTCAATGTTCATGTTTAAATAACCTTAGAGTGCATGACAGATCAACATAACCAAACCAAGTACTAACATAGCATGCACACTTGCCACCTTCACACTACGAAAGGAGGAATAGATCACATCAATACTATCATAGCAATAGTTAACTTCATAATCTACAAGAGATCACAATCATAGCCTACGCCAAGTACTACACGATGCACACACTCTGTCACCATTACGCCGTGCGGGAGGAATAAACTACTTTAATAACATCACTAGAGTAGCACACGAGATAAATTGTGATACAAAACACATTGTAATCATAAAGAGATATAAATAAGCACTTCACTATGCCATTCATAACGGTGAATAAGTATTACGTGAAATATAGCCTAAGAGACCCACACGGTGCACACACTTGTCACCTTTACACACGTGGGACAAGGAGTCTCCGGAGATCACATAAGTAAAACCCACTTGACTAGCATAATGACATCTAGATTACAAGCATCATCATATAAATCTCAATCATGTAAGGCAGCTCATGAGATTATTGTATTGAAGTACATAGGAGAGAGATTAACCACATAGCTACCGGTACAGCCCCGAGCCTCGATGAAGAACTACTCCCTCCTCATGGGAGACAGCAGCGTTGATGAAGATGGCGGTGGTGTCGATGGAGGAGCCTTCCGGGGGCACTTCCCCGTCCCGGCGGCGTGCCGGAACAGAGACTCCTGTCCCCCATATCTTGGCTTCACGATGGCGGCGGCTCTAGAAGGTTTCTCGTACCGTGGTTTTTCCGTATGGAGGTTTTAGGTCAGGGACCTTTAAATAGGCGAAGAGGCGGAGTCGGAGGGGCGACGAGGCGGCGACACACTAGGGGGGCGCGGCCGCCCCTTGGCCGCGCCGGGGTGTCATCTGGTGGCCCTGTGGCCCCCCTCTGGCGACTCTCGGGTGTTCTGGAAGCTTCGTGGAAAAATAGGATGTTGGGCCTTGATTTCGTCCGATTCCGAGAATATTTCCTTACTAGGATTTACGGAACCAAAAACGAGCGAGAAAAAGGAACCGGCCCTTCGGCATCTCGTCAATAGGTTAGTTCCGGAAAACGCATAAATATGACATATAATGTGTACAAAACATGTAGATATCATCAATAATGTGGCATGGAACATAAGAAATTATCGATACGTCGGAGACGTACCAAGCATCCCCAAGCTTAGTTCTGCTCGTCCGAGCGAGTAAACGATAACAAAGATAATTTCTTAAGTGACATGCTATCATAATCTTGATCAATACAATTGTAAAGTATATGTAATGAATGCAGCGACAAAAACAATGGTAATGACATGAGTAAACAAATGAATCATAAAGCAAAGACTTTTCATGAATAGTACTTTCAAGACAAGCATCAATAAGTCTTGCATAAGAGTTAACTCATAAAGCAATAAATCAAAGTAAAGGTAGTGAAGCAACACAAAGGAAGATTAAGTTTCAGCGGTTGCTTTCAACTTATAACATGTATGTCTCATGGATAATTGTCAACATAGAGTAATATAACAAGTGCAATATGCAAGTATGTAGGAATCAATGCACAGTTCACACAAGTGTTTGCTTCTTGAGGTGGAGAGAAATAGGTGAACTAACTCAACATAAAAGTAGAAGAATGGTCCTTCAAAGAGGAAAGCATCGATTGCTATATTTGTGCTAGAGCTTTTATTTTGAAAACATGAAGAGAGCATGCAAATAAAGTTTTGAGAGGTGTTTGTTGTTGTCAACGAATGGTAGCGGGTACTCTAACTACCTTATCAACCAGACTTTCAAGAGCGGCTCCCATGAAGGACGTTATCTCTACCAGCAAGGTAGATCATCCGTCTTCTCTTTTGTTTACACATGTACTTTAGTTTAGTTTTTCTTTATTTATGGATGACACTCCTCCCAACCTTTTGCTTACACAAGCCATGGCTAACCGAATCCTCGGGTGCCTTCCAACATCACATACCATGAAGGAGTGTCTATTTGCAAAGTTAAGTTACTTACTGATGAATCAGAGCAAAGCATGTGAAGAGAATTATTAATGAAAGTTAATTAATTGGAGCTGGGAACCCCATTGCCAGCTCTTTTTGTAAAATTATTGGATAAGCGGATGAGCCACTACTCCATTGGTGAAAGTCTGTCAAAAGTAAATGACAAGATCGAAAGACAAAACACCACATACTTCCTCATGAGCTATAAAACATTGACACAAATAAGAGGTGATAAATTTTGAATTATTTATAGGTAGCACTCAAACAATTTACTTTGGAATGGCGGAGAAATACCATGTAGTAGGTAGGTATGGTGGACACAAATGGCATAGTGGTTGGCTCAAGGATTTTGGATGCATGAGAAGTATTCCCTCTCGATACAAGGTTTAGGCTAGCAAGGTTATTTGAAACAAACACAAGGATGAACCGGTGCAGCAAAACTCACATAAAAGACATATTGTAAATATTATAAGACTCTACACCGTCTTCCTTGTTGTTCAAACTCTTTACTAGAAATTATCTAGACCTTAGAGAGACCAATTATGCAAACCAAATTTTAGCAAGCTCTATGTGTTTCTTCATTAATAGGTGCAAAGTATATGATGCAAGAGCTTAAACATGAACACAACAATTGCCAAGTATCACATTATCCAAGACATTTTATCAATTACTACATGTAGCATTTTCCGTTTCCAACCATATAACAATGAACGAAGCGAGTTTCAACCTTCGCCATGAACATTAAAAGCTAAGAACACATGTGTTCATATGAACCAGCGGAGCGTGTTTCTCTCCCACACAAGAATTTATTCAAACAAAAACAAAAACAAAAGCACACAGACGCTCCAAGTAAAGTACATAAGATGTGACCGAATAAAAATATAGTTTCAAGAGAAGGAACCTGATAATTTGTCGATGAAGAAGGGGTGCCTTGGGCATCCCCAAGCTTAGATGCTTGTGTCTTCTTATAATATCCAGGGATGAACCATGGGGGCATCCCCAAGCTTAGACTCTTCACTCTTCTTGATCATAGTATATCATCCTCCTCTCTTGACCCTTGAAAACTTCCTCCACACCAAACTCGAAACAAACTCATTAGAGGGTTAGTGCATAATCAAAAATTCACATGTTCAGAGGTGACACAATCATTCTTAACACTTCGGACATTGCACAAAGCTACTCGGAGGTTAATGGCACAAAGAAATCCATCCAACACAGCAAAAGAGGCAATGCGAAATAAAAGGCAGAATCTGTCAGAACAAAACAGTCCGTAAAGACGAATTTTAAAATGGCACCAGACTTGCTCAAATGAAAATGCTCAAATTGAATGAAAGTTGCGTACATATCTGAGGATCACTCACGTATATTGGCATAATTTTATGAGTTACCTACAGAGAATTAGGCCCAGATTCGTGACAGCAAAGAAATATGTTTCTGCGCAGTAATCCAAATCTAGTATGAATCTTACTATCAAAGACTTTACTTGGCACAACAATGCAATAAAATAAGATAAGGAGAGGTTGCTAAAGTAGTAACAACTTACAAGACAAAAATATTAAATAGAGGTACTGTAGCAAAATAAACACATGGGTTATCTACCAGAAGTTCTTTCTTTATAGCCATTAAGATGGGCTCAGCAGTTTTAATGATGCACTCGCAAGAAATAAGAGTTGAAGCAAAAGAGAGCATCAAGATGCACATTCAAAACACATTTAAGTCTAACATGCTTCCTATGCATAGGAGTCTTGTAAATAAACAAGTTCATGAAGAGCAAAGTAACAAGCATAGGAAGATAGAACAAGTGTAGCTTCAAAAATTTCAGCACATAGAGAGGTGTTTTAGTAACATGAAAATTTCTACAACCATATTTTCCTCTATCATAATAACTTTCAGTAGAAACATAAGCAAACTCAACAATATAACTATCACATAAAGCATTCTTATCATGAGTCTCATGCATAAAATAATTACTACTCCCAACATAAGCATAGTCATTCTTATTAATTGTAGTGGGAGCAAATTCAACAAAGTAGCTATCATTATTATTCTCATCAAGTGTAGGAGGCATAGTATTATCATCATAAAATTACTCTCCATAGTAGGCGGCACCATAAGACCACTATCATTATAATCATCATATATGGGAGGCAAAGTATCATCAAAGAAAATTTTCTCCTCAATGCTTGGGGGACTAAAAAGATCATGAAAACCAGCTTCCCCAAGCTTAGAATTTTCCATATCATTAGCAACAATGGTGTTCAAAGCGTTCATACTAATATTACTACCAGCATGCAAATAAGGTTCCATAGGTTTTTTAATTTTCGCGTCAAACCATCCATGTCTTAAATCAGGAAATAGAATAAGAAGCTCATTGTTGTCCATGCATTATGCCAAACTAGTGTAAACAAGAAACAAAAAGGTGCAATTGCAGGATCTAAAGGAAATAGCTTCGAGTACTTACAACGGCGAAAATAGCTTAGTAGCCGAGATCCGGAGTGTGAGTAGCTTTTACCTTTCCTCCCCGGCAACGGCGCCAGAAAATAGCTTGATGTCTACGAGTGCTTCTATTCTTGTAGACAGCGTTGGGCCTCCAAGAGCAGAGGTTTGTAGAACAGCAGCAAGTTTCCCTTAAGTGGATCACCCAAGGTTTATCGATCTCAGGGAGGAAGAGGTCAAAGATATCCCTCTCATGCAACCCTGCAACCACAAAGCAAGAAGTCTCTTGTGTCCCCAACACACCTAATAGGTGCACTAGTTCGGCGAAGAGATAGTGAAATACAGGTGGTATAAATAAGTATGAGCAGTGGCAACGGAGCAGTAATAACGCAGTAAAACAGTAAACAAGCAGCGATAGCAGTATTTAGGAACAAGGCCTAGGGATTAGACTTTCACTAGTGAATACTCTCAACATTGATCACATAACAGAATAAATAGATAGATGCTAGACTCTACACCCTCTTGTTGGATGATGAACACCACTAACTGTGTAGGATTACACGAACCCTCAATGCCGGAGTTAACAAGCTCCACAATATTCAATGTTCATGTTTAAATAACCTTAGAGTGCATGACGGATCAACATAACCAAACCAAGTACTAACATAGCATGCACACTTGTCACCTTCACACTACGAAAGGAGGAATAGATCACATCAATACTATCATAGCAATAGTTAACTTCATAATCTACAAGAGATCACAATCATAGCCTACGCCAAGTACTACACGATGCACACACTTGTCACCATTACACCGTGCGGGAGGAATAAACTACTTTAATAACATCACTAGAGTAGCACACGGATAAATTGTGATACAAAACACATTGTAATCATAAAGAGATATAAATAAGCACTTCACTATGCCATTCATAACGAGTGAATAAGTATTCTGTGAAATATAGCCTAAGAGACCCACACGGTGCACACACTTTGTCACCTTTACACACGTGGGACAAGGAGTCTCCGGAGATCACATAAGTAAAACCCACTTGACTAGCATAATGACATCTAGATTACAAGCATCATCATATAAATCTCAATCATGTAAGGCAGCTCATGAGATTATTGTATTGAAGTACATAGGAGAGAGATTAACCACATAGCTACCGGTACAGCCCCGAGCCTCGATGGAGAACTACTCCCTCCTCATGGGAGACAGCAGCGTTGATGAAGATGGCGGTGGTGTCGATGGAGGAGCCTTCCGGGGGCACTTCCCCGTCCCGGCGGCGTGCCGGAACAGAGACCCCTGTCCCCCAGATCTTGGCTTCGCGATGGCGGCGGCTCTGGAAGGTTTCTCGTACCGTGGTTTTTCCGTATCGAGGTTTTAGGTCAGGGACCTTTAAATAGGCGAAGAGGCGGAGTCGGAGGGGCGACGAGGCGGCGACACACTAGGGGGGCGCGGGCCCCCCCTTGGCCGCGCCGGGGTGTCATCTGGTGGCCCAGTGGCCCCCCTCTGGCGACTCTCGGGTGTTCTGGAAGCTTCGTGGAAAAATAGGATGCTGGGCCTTGATTTAGTCCGATTCCGAGAATATTTCCTTACTAGGATTTCTGGAACCAAAAACAACAGAAAACAGGAACTGGCCCTTCGGCATCTCGTCAATAGGTTAGTTCCGGAAAACGCATAAATATGACATATAATGTGTACAAAACATGTAGATATCATCAATAATGTGGCATGGAACATAAGAAATTATCGATACGTCGGAGACGTATCAATCACCATGCCCGCCTCCGAAGTGATGGTGAGTAGTTCATCCCTGGACTACGGGTACATAGCAGTAGCTATATGGATGTCTTCTTTGATTTGTGCCTCATGGTTAGATCTTGTGAGCTGCCCTACATGATCAAGATCATCTTTATGTACTCCTACATGTTGTGTTTGCTGGGATCCGATGAATACTGTATACTATGTTGAGGGCGATTATATATTCATATCATATGTTATTTGTGATCTTGCATGCTTTCCGTTGCTAGTAGATGCTCTGGCCAAGTTGATACTTGTGATTTCAAGAGGGAGTATTTATGCTCGACACTGGGTTTATGCCTCTAGTTTTCTGGAAGAGTGACAATAACTTCTAATATTATAGAAGTGATGTTGCTACTAGGGAGAAAACAACAATGTTTTATCCGAGGGTAATTCTATTGTTTACATTACACACAATGCTTGATGCAATTATCTATTGCTTGCAACTTAACACTGGAAGGGTTTCGGATGATAACCGGAAGGTAGATTTTTAGTCATAGACGCAGTTGGATTACGGTCTATGTATTATATTGTAATGTCCAAACGAATCTCATAGTAATCATCTTGTCATGTATAATCAATATTCTGTCAATTGCCCGGCTGTAATTTGTTCACCCAGCATGCTATTTATCTTTATGGAGAGACACCTCTTGTGAACTGTGGACCCCAGTACTTTACTTTACACTGGTAAATTCAACCACTTCAATCATGTTCTGTTTACTTTCCGCAAGCACTTTTCTCTTTAATAACTGCAAACATCTCCTTTCACTTGATACATTTAATCCTTTGTGTTCAGCAAAATCGGTGAGATTGACAACCTCATTGTAAGTTGGGGCAAAGTATTTTGGTTGTCTTGTGTGCAGGTTCCCCATTGTTGCCGACGCAGGTAGTGCGCCCTGCCACTAGTCAGCTAGCAACAACTTCAGAAGTCACGCATTTCTCCTACTGGTCGATTAAACCATGGTTTCTTACTGAGGGAAAACTTGCTACTGTGCTTATCATACCTTCCTCTTGGGATTCCCCAACGGTGTGCAATCTGCGCTAGTCAAGCTACTTTTCTGGCGCCATTGCCGGGGCACTGAAGAAAAGTTACGCCAGAGAGATTGCGAACTCCTGCGGCAACAACTACTTTTCAGGCGCCGTGGCCGGGGAGAAAGAGGATTTCTGCAAGGGGAGTCTCTCATCTGCAATCTCTTTACTTTGTTATAGTTTTACTTAGTTTACTTTATTTTATCTTGCTTGTTTCTTTATATCAAAAACACACACAAAATTGTTGCTACTATAGTTTTTGTTTTTGTTGTTCTATTTTTATTATTCTAAAACGGGTTCCGCTGAAAATATTAAGTTGTGTGACTTTACTAGCACCAACAACAATGATTTTATATGCACACCTATTGCTCCACCTGCTCCTGAAGCAGCTTTCTGTCAAATTAAACCTACTTTGTTAAATCTTGTTATGAAAGAGCAGTTTTCTGGTGTTAGTACTGATGATGCTGCTTCTCACCTTAATAATTTTGTTGAACTCATTGACATGCAAAAATGTAAGGATGTAGATGGCAACATTATAAAACTAAAATTGTTTCCTTTCTCTTTGAGAGGAAGAGCTAAAGATTGGTTGCTATCTTTGCCTAGAAATACTATTGGAAAATATTATCCTCCTGCTAAGATTATATCCTTGTGTAGTGACATAATGAAATTTAGACAACTTGATAATGAACATGTTTCTCAATCTTGGGAAAGAATGAAATCTTTGGTAAAGAATTGTTTCACTCATGGACTGACTACTTGGATGATCATCCAAACTTTTTATGCAGGACTAAATTTTTTCTTCAAGAAATCTTCTGGATTCAGCTGCTAGAGTGGATTCAGCTGCTAGAGGTACCTTTATGTCCATTACTTTAGGGGATGCAACAAAGCTTCTTGATGATATTATGATAAATTATTTTGAATGGCACACCGAGAGAGCTCCACAAGCTAAGAAGGTGAATTCTGTCGAAGAATCCTCCTCCTTGAGTGATAAAATTGATACTATTATGTCTATGCTTGTTAATGGACATATATATCCTTCTAATAATGGTAATGCTTATGGCAATTGTTATGGTAATTCTTATAGAAACAATAGAAGTGCACCCTCTGATCTTGAAGTCATGATTAAGGATTTTATTAGTAAACAAACTGATTTCAATAAATCTATTGAGGAAAAGTTTAACAAAATTGATGTTCTTGCTTCTAGAGTTGATAGTCTTGCTCGTGATATTAAATTTCTTAATTTAAAAGCTATGCCTACTTATGTAAAATAAATCAAAACTTTTAATACCATTCAAGTTAGAATTGATGAAAATGTTAGGATGTTGGCGGAATTCCATGCTAGGTGGGAAAAAGAGGATTAAATTGCTAGAAATAATAACTTGTCTAAAGTTTGTACCATCACAACCACTAGTAGTAATGAAGTTTAAAATGCTAGCGAATCTCCTACTATTAATGGTAAAATAATTAGCATAGGAAAAGTCCCTACTCCTTCTACAAAATTGCCTAGAACCGCTGTAACTGTTTCTGATAAGTGTGCTGAATTTTTTTGGAGTACGGGAGACAATAGTCCCTTCACGTTTGATAAAAATGAATTTGATTTTGATGATTGGAATATCTCTGAAGTAATAAAGTTTTTACAAAATCTTGCTAGAAGTCCCAAAATCTTGCTATAAATATGGCTTTTACGAAGCATATTACAAATGCTATCGTGCAAATTAGAGAAAAGAAATTAAAATGTGAAGCTTCTATTTCTACAAAGTTAGAATATGGCTGGGAGCCTATCATTAAGATGAAAATAGATGATTTTGATTGCAATGCTTTATGTGATCTTGGTGCAAGTATTTCTGTTATGCCTAGAAAAATCTATGATATGCTTGAATTGCCACCGTTGGAATAATATTATTTGGATGTTCACCTTGTTGATATCGCTGCAAAGAAACCATTAGCTAGAGTTAATAATGTTCTTATTATGGTTAATAAAAACCTGGTCCCCGTTGAGTTTGTTGTTTTGGATATTGAATGCAATACTTCTTGTCCAATTATTTTGGGAAGACCGTTTCTTAGAACTGTTGGTGCTTCTATTGATATGAGAGACGGATGTCAATTCCCACTCAAGAAAGTTATGGAACACTTCCCTAGGAAAATAAACAAGTCACCCTATGATTCTATTATTAGAACAAGTTATGGTGTTGATGCTTCTTCGCTCTTTTTATGCGCCTAGTTGAAAGGTGTTAAAGAAATGCACTTATGGGAGACAACCCATGTTTATTGCCTCTTTAATAACCTCTCATTACCATTTTTCTTTCGTTTTTATGCCAAGAATATCCTCTAATAGGAAGAAAGTAAGATTTGGGGAAGTTGCTGTCGAGAAACAGATTTTGTGCTGTTACCATAAATATTCTTATAAATATCCAGTACGTAATTTTGAGCTGTTATTTTTTATGCATATGCCCCAGGTTTATATCTAACTTTCGTTCGTCGACCACTTTTCAAGATGAGCAACAGAAGATTTTCGAAAAAATAAATCTTTACCAGCTGTTCTATTTTGATAGATTTCTGCACTATTTGCATTTGCCTCTTAAATCTCTTTCTTTTTTAGTTCTTTTGATCAAAGAGATTTTTGAAGAGTTGCTGCAGTAGCTAATGCTTTAATAGATGTTTGATATATGTTATAACTGAACCCAAATGGATTTGTTTATTTTGATTGTACTAATGTTGCTAATAAAGAATTATGTGAAGTTTTGTATGAAGGAAGTTTTCAAGTGTAGGTAGAGAAGAATGATGTGATGAGATGAAGGATGTGCAAAAGCTCAATCTTGAGGATGCCCTTGCACTGCAAGAAATATTCAGGAGGTACAAGCGTAAAAGCTTGGGGATGCCCAAGGCATCCCGTCTTCATCAACAAAGCAACATCTCTCTATGCGCTATACTTTTATTGCTTCATACGCTATGTGTTGTTCTTGGAGTGTCTTTATTTTTGTTTTTAGTTTAGTTTTTTTTCTGTACAATAACGTTGGATTCCAGCATATTTATTTTGGAGAAAGACCCGCCCCGTTTTAATTGCATAGAACGCTCTAGTTTTCACTGTTATTATTCTGCGAGTGTTCTAGTTTTCTAGTACTTCGTTTAGCTTTAGTTTTCTATTTTTATTTTTTGTCCAGAGCTTGTTAGTTTGCTTTATTCATGTATGATTATCTCTCTGGTCCATATTGATTTTTATCTCTGAGAGTTATTTTAAATAAGATGATTAGTGTTGGATACGAGTAAAATGTTTCATGCTAATAGTGATGCAAAAGGAAGCTTGTCTAGACTGTGGCATAGATTCTGGCATGTCATGTTGGATGTTATTTTTTATGATATGCTTAGTATTTATTGTTGCATCATGACTTGTCTCAAATATATGAGAGTGCTTAATGTGCCATTGAAAGAATGATGTGTTGTTTTTATCATAGAAGCATAATATCGTGATATTCTCCTCTCATGCTTTATTGGGTTGACTTGGCGCATGTTTACATCATGATATGGCTATGACCAGTCAACTAAAGCCTCTATGATCATTTATTTTTTAACTTGTGATATCACTTTATGCTTTGATTGATAATGTTTTGTCGCTATGCATGATTATGGCCATTATTGCTCTCTTAGTTGGTCGCTCCCAGTCTTTTGCTAGCCTTCGTCTGTACTAAGTATGAACTCTACTCGTGCATCCAACCACCATTACCTAAAGTTTTCCAATTGAGTCCACCATATCTAGCATTGTTGCTATTCCAAGTAAATTCATCATGCTTTTATTTATCTTCCAAATTAAATTTTAGCATGATAAAATTAGTTAGTAAAGCTCTCACGAACTTGATGGCACATTTACATTCTTGCACTTAATAAACTTGATCATTGTGACTATCTTATGAAGTTTATATGTTTGGAAATTGCAAGTTGAGAGTTAGCATAACCATGCTTTCACGGGGAACGCTTGCAGCATTGCACTTACTATTTAGTTGATGTCATGTTTTTTTGTTTATGGATGCCTAGCGGTGCGAAATAAATGGAAACTTGTAAGTCCATGGAGTTTGTATATGAGTTAGAGAAACGACTGGGCCGCTAATTTAAGCCATACATCATTCGTGATGGAAATTTACAGCGAACCATAGTGAGCATTGTATGAAGCATTTTCAATAAAAAACTATACCCACAGTAAATAAAAAATTGTTGAGATGCGCATTGTCTGTTTGTCTTATCATTTTGGCATGGGATTGCTCCTACAAGAGTACTTCCATATCATCGGGCAAGAAGTACCCCGTTGGTGGTTCTTGGTGATACATGTATACTTACAATGACAACTTATTTGGGACCTAAGTTGAGTAGCATGAGGTTTAGGTACTCGTATTCAAGGAGCTTGAGATTTTCAACTTGTGATTTGTCAAGCATATAGATCATATTTGCACTCACATTAACTTTAACCATTCAAGATCTTTATGATAGGGGCAATGAGAGCTCAAAGCTAATAAGTACCATAATTTTTGGAAGATTTATAAAACTTTTATATCTTGCTTACTCTGCAAAGAGTCTCCCTTTTGCTTTTATGTTGAGTCTTCATCTTCTACTTTATGCACCAATTAAGAGAGTGTAGTAGACTATTGCTTGTTCTTAAATTATTTGTATCTAGTCACCCTCTGAACTTTAAAGGTGTCCTAGCATTTATCTTTTGCTATTCCATAAGGACATGTTGAGTATTACTTTACTATGTTTTATCTATGCTCATAAACAACAATTGCTTTCAATGCACTATTATTCATGATCCTTTGTTTGAGTTACTTCTCATGTTATAACATAGTTGCTAAGTTCTATTGTTAGAATTATATCTATCATTCCTATGTTTAGAGTACTTTGATCCCAACTCACAATGCTTTACATGCTTGATCAAGATTGTATTGGCTTCATATCACCTCAAAAATTATTATGTTATCACTTACCTACTCGAGGACGAGCAGGAGTTAAGCTTGGGGATGCTTGATACGTCTCAAACGTATCTATAATTTTTTATGCTCCATGCTTGTTTTACACCAATTCCACCATGATTTACAACACTTCATTACACTTTTATACATTGTCCGGCACTAACCTATTGACAAGATGCCACAGTGACAGTTCCCTGTTTTCTGCAAAAAAAATTTCCAGAAAAGTTGTGCATGAAACATTCTCGGAATTGGACGGGATAAAAGCCTAAGGCAATATTTCTCCATAACAAAGACAGAGACCAAAGTGGGGATGAAGAAGCGCCAGGGGCGGCCAGGCCAACCCTAGGCGTGGCCCAGGTCCTGGCCGCGCCAAGGGGTGGTGTGGGCCCCCAGGGCTCACTACAAGAAAAGTTGCCATGGCCGACGAAGTTGAAGTCCCGCCGTGGTTGCTGGTGTACCATGGCCGACGATTTTTGGTCCCTCCGTGGTGCTTGTCAAAACTTTTTTTTTCTCGTTTTTGAGGCCACCTAGCCCGACGAAAGCGGCCAAAACGTCGCGTATGGTGGCCCGGGACGTGGTGCATCTCGAAATCTCGGGTTCGCCGGCCGAGTCAACGCAAATCCGCACCGCCGAGGGATGTAGGGCCCGAGATGGCAGCCTCTCCGGCATTGTTTTTTTCTCGATCGCGCCATCTCGTTCAACGTTCTCCGATCGAGCCGTTTACGATGCGGGATCATGGGTCCCGCATGTCATCCTCTATGAACCAAAATTCTTTCTATTCTTGGATTTTTTGACCCCCGATTTCCGGCTACTTCCTTTTTCTTTTGATCCCTTGCCGCCTTGGAAACGTTGAGACCGCTGCTGCTAAATGGGACCCGCATATCATCCTCTATGTGCAATCAACTTTCTTTTCTTGGAGTTTTTTTGGCACCTCAAATTTTGTCACTTGCCTTTTTCTTTCGATCCCCTGCCGCCTCTCAAACGGTGATACCGCTGCTGCTAAATGGGACCCGCATGTCATCCTCTATGTACTATAAAACTTTCTTTTCTTGGAGTTTTTTTGGCACCTCAAATTTGGTCACTTGCCTTTTTCTTTCGATCCCCTGCCGCCTCTCAAACGGTGATACCGCTGCTGCTAAATGGGACCCGCATGTCATCCTCTATGTACTATAAAACTTTCTTTTCTTGGAGTTTTTTTGGCACCTCAAATTTGGTCACTTGCCTTTTTCTTTCGATCCCCTGCCGCCTCTCAAACGGTGATACCGCTGCTGCTAACTCGGGACCCGCATGTCATCCTCTATGTACTATAAAACTTTCTTTTCTTGGAGTTTTTTTTGGCACCTCAAATTTGGTCACTTGCCTTTTTCTTTCGATCCCCTGCCGCCTCTCAAACGGTGATACCGCTGCTCGCTAAATGGGACCCGCATGTCATCCTCTATGTACTATAAAACTTTCTTTTCTTGAATTATTTTTGGCTCCTCATATTTTTTCACTTGCCTTTTTCTTTCGATCCCCTGCCGCCTCTCAAACGGTGATACCGCTCGTCGCTAAATGGGACCCGCATGTCATCCTCTATGTTCTATAAAACTTTCTTTTCTTGAATTATTTTTGGCTCCCGATATTTTTTCACTTGCCTTTTTCTTTCGATCCCCGCCGCCTCTCAAACGGTGATACCGCTGTCTGCTAAATGGGACCCGCATGTCATCCTCTATGTACTATAAAACTTTCTTTTCTTGAATTATTTTTGGCTCCCGATATTTTTTCACTTGCCTTTTTCTTTCGATCTCATGCCACGTTTGAAACGTTGAGGAACCTGCAGGCTCATGGGACCCGCATGTCATCCTCTATGTACTATAAAAGTTCATTTTCTTGGTTTTTTTTCACCCTCTGATTTTTGGCAATTTCTTTTTCTTTTGATCCCCTGCCGCCTCTCAAACGGTGATACCGCTGTCGCTAAATGGGACCCGCATGTCATCCTCTATGTACTATAAAACTTTCTTTTCTTGAATTACTTTTGGCTCCTCATATTTGGTCACTTGCCTTTTTCTTTCGATCTCATGCCACGTTTGAAACGTTGAGGAACCTGCTGGCTCATGGGACCCGCATGTCATCCTCTATGTGCTATAAATGTTTATTTTCTTTATTTTTTTCACCCTCTCGATTTTTGGCTATTTCCTTTTTCTTTTGATCCCCTGCCGCCTTGGAAACGTTGGGTAAGTCTGCCGACTCATGGGACCCGCATGTCATCCTCTATGTACAATCAACTTTCTTTTTCTTTTGATCTCAAGCCGCATTTGAAACGTTGAGACCGCTCGTTGCTAAATGGGACCCGCATGTCATCCTCTACGTACAATAAAGTTTCTTTTCTTGGATTATTTTTGGCTCCTGATATTATGTCACTTGCCTTTTTCTTTCGATCTCATGCCGCCTTTGAAACGTTGAGTAAGCTGTCGGCTCATTGGTCCCGCATGTCATCCTCTACGAACAATAAAAGTTTCCTTTCTTGGAGTTATTTTTTACCCCTAATTTCCGGCTATTTGCCTTTTCTTTTGATCTCCCTGCCCTCTCGAAACGATGAGGACGTCTGTTGGCAGTGTCGGTCCCACATGTCATCCTCTATGAACAATAAAATTTTCCTTTGATGGATTTATTTTGAACCCCTAATTAATTTCTGGATATTTCCCTGCCGCCTTGGAATCGTTGAGGATGCTGCTGCCTCATGGGTCCCGCATGTCATCCTCTCAGAACGGTAAATGTTTATTTTCTTGGATTTTGTTGACCAAACGATTTTTGGCTTATTTTTTCTTTCGATCACCTGCAGCCTTTAAAACGTTGAGGACGTTGCTGGCTCACGGGTCCCACATGTCAACCTCTATGAACAATAAACGCTGAGGATGCTGCTGCCTCATGGGTCCCGCATGTCATCCTCTCGGAACGAAAATGTTTCTTTTCTTGGATTTTTTACCAACAGATTTTTGGTTTATTTTTTCTTTCCATCCCCTGCCGCCTTTAAAACGTTGACGACGCTGTTGGCTCATGGGTCCCCGATGTCGACCTCCCGTACAAGAAACATATGATATCTTGATTATTTTGCGGACAATAAACAATGTATTGCGCTCTGAGCTATTTCAAACGGATAATTAAATCTTTATTTTTACATAAACAAACTTATATGTTGAATCTCCTTGTTTTTTTGTCTTTGCGAAGCATAGGACTTTCCTGTTTTTAGAACATTCGGAACTTTCCTGTTTTGGAGTGGGCTGAAATTGTACGAGTCAAAAGGCCAAGCAGGATAGTTCGAAGGCCCAGATGTCCAGATGCAGCCCAATTGGAATCTTTCTTCTTGGATTTTTTTCACCCCCGATTTCGGCTACTTCATTTTTCTTTTGGTTACGTGCCACCTCTCAAACGGTGAGACCGCTCGCTGCAAAATGGGACCCGCATGTCATCCTCTACGTACGATAAAATTTCTTTTCTTAGATTATATTTGGCTCCTGATATTTGGTCACTTGCCTTTTTCTTTCGATCTCATGCCACGTTTGAAACGTTGAAAACCTGCTGGCTCATGGGACCCGCATGTCATCCTCTATGTACAATAAAACTTTCTTTTCTTCGATTTTTTGGCACCTCATATTTGGTCACTTGCCTTTTTCTTTCGATCCCCGCCGCCTCTCAAACGGTGATACCGCTGCGCTAAATGGGACCCGCATGTCATACTCTATGTACAATCAAGTTTCTTTTCTTGAATTATTTTTGGATCCCGATATTTGGTCACTTGCCTTTTTCTTTCGATCTCATGCCACGTTTGAAACGTTGAAAAACCTGCTGGCTCATGGGACCCACATGTCATCCTCTATGTACTATAAAAGTTCATTTTCTTGGTTTTTTTTCACCCTCTGATTTTCGGCTATTTCCTTTTTCTTTTGATCCCCTGCCGCCTTTGAAACGTTGAGGACTCTGCTGGCTCATCGATAAAACTTTCCTTTCTTGGAGTTTTTTTTTACCCCCTAATTTCTGGCTACTTTCTTTTTCTTTTGATCTCAAGCCGCATTTGAAACGTTGAGACCGCTGCTGCTAAATGGGACCCGCATGTCATCCTCTATGTACAATAAAGTTTTATTTTCTTGGATTATCTTTGTCTCCTGATATTTTGTCACTTGCCTTTTTCTTTCGATCTCATGCCGCCTTTGAAACGTTGAGTAAGCTGCTGGCTCATGGGTCCCGCATGTCATCCTCTACGAACAATAAAAGTTTCCTTTCTTGGAGTTATTTTTACCCCTAATTTCTGGCTATTTGCCTTTTTCTTTTGATCTCCTGCCCTTTGAAACGATGAGGACGCTATTGGCGAGAGTCGGTCCCACATGTCATCCTCTATGAACAATAAAACTTTCCTTTGATGGATTTATTTTGAACCCTAATTAATTCTGGATATTTCCTTTTTTCTTTTGATCCCTGCCGCCTTGGAATCGTTGAGGATCTTCATTGCCTCATGGGTCCGCATGTCATCCTCTCGAAACGGTAAATGTTTATTTTCTTGGATTTTGAATACCAAATGATTTTTGGCTTATTTTTCTTTCGATCTCCTGCAGCCTTTAAAACGTTAGAGATGACTGCTGGCTCCACGGGTCCCACATGTCGGCCTCTAACATTAAACTGGCGAGATCTGCTCGCCTCATGGGTCCACATGTTATCCTCTCGAAGCGAAAATGTTTCTTTTCTTGGATTTTTGTACCAGCAGATTTTTGGTTTATTTTTTCTTTCCATCCTGCGCCTTTAAAATGTTGATGACTATTCTTGGCCATAGGTCCACGATGTCGACCTCCCAGTATAAAAACATGTGATATCTTGATTATTTTGCGAGACAATAAGCAGGTGTATTTTGCTCTGAGCTATTGCAAAGGGATAAATTAAATCTTTATTTTTACATAAACAAACTTATATCTTTGAATCTCCTTGTTTTTCTTTTCGCGAGAGCATAAGACTTTCCTGTTTTGAGAATGGGCTGAAATTATGCGAATCAAAAAGGCGTCAGTGGGATAGTTTGAAGGCTGAGATGGCTTGAGCATTCAATTGAAATATTCCATTTCTTGGATTTTTGACACCCTTATTTACGGCTACTTCCTTTTTCTTTTGGTCATGTGCCGCCTTGGAAACATTGAGACACTGTCTTTGCAAAATGGGACCGCATGTCATCCTCTATGTACTATAAAGATTCTTTTCTTAGATTATTTTGGCTCCTGATATTTGGTCACTTTCCTTTTCCTTTCGATCTCATGCTAGCCTTTGAAGCGTTGAGGAAGCTGTGCGGCTCATGGGTCCGCATGTCGTACTCTCTATGAACAATAAAAGTGTCCTTCATTGGATTTATTTTTACCCTAATTTCGGCTGTTACAGTTTTCTTTTGATCCCCTACACCCTTTGAAACGATGAGGACGCTACTCTGGCAGGTCGGTCCCACATCCTCTATGAACAATAAAGTTTCCTATGATGGATTTATTTTTGACCCCTTTGATCCCTACTGCCTTGGAATAGTTGAGGATCTGTCTGCCTCATGGGTCGCGTATGTCAGACCTCTGAGCGATCAAATGTTTCTTTTCTTGGATTTTACCAAGCTGATTTTGGCCGTTGTCTTTCTATCTCCTGTCACCTTAACGTTGGGAGCAGCTGTAGGCTCGGGGTCCCACATGTCGACCTCTATGAACAATAAACCTTTTGTTTGATTTATTATTGACCCATAATTTCTTGGTATTTGCCTTTTTCTTTCGATCTCATGCCTGCCTACTGAAGCGTTGAGACAGCTATGTGGCTCATGGGTCCCTGTCAACCTCTATGAGCGATAAAAGTTTCCTTTGTTTGATTTATTTTTGACCTAATTCGGCTATTGCCTTTTTCATCCCTAGCCTTTGGAAACTAAGAGGACGCTTGCTGGCCCATGGGTCCCCATCTCGGCCTCTCTGAGACGATAAACCTTTCCTTTCTTTTTTTCGATCCGCATGTGCCTTGGAAATGTGAGACCGCTCTACATAGCAGGACCCATATGTCATCCTCTATGTACAATAAAAGTTTCTTTCCTTGGATTATTTTAGCTTTGATATATGGTCACTTGCCTTTTTCGATCCCTGCCGCCTTTGAAGCGTTGAGGACTGCTGCGGCTCGTGGGTCCCACATGTCGAGCCTCTATGAACAATAAACATTTCATTTCTTGGATTTATTTTTGACCGCTGATTTACGGGAACTTTGCTTTTCTTTCGATCCCTGCAGCCTTTGTTAAAGTTGAGGACATTTGCTGCAAAATACGTCCACATGTCAGCTTCTCTGTACGATAATTGTTTCCTTTCTTGGATTTTTTCCACGGCTGGCCGATGGGTCCACGATGTCGACCTCTATGTACAAGAAATATGTGATTTCTCGATATGTTTTAACCCGAGATATGTAGGATACTTGCTTTTTCGATCCCTTTTGTTTGTCTTTACCTTCAAATGTTGAGGGACTCTTCTTGGCAAATGGGTCTGCTCTAGCATTCTCAAGCTGGAAAAGCTGAAATATTGCCTATTCATTTGTTCTTCAGTACTCCATGCACATAATCCATACTAACTGTTGATCCGGGTTAATTTTAGTTCAACTTAATTAGTTCAAATTTGATCTACGAGGAAGTATGTAATATATTTTGGGTTCACAACACTACATGATAACAACAATCGATGAAGAGGTTTGTCATTTTTTAAACTACAAATACACTCTAAGATCTTCAAAGCGATAGAATAAATCTTGGAACTTTAAATAATTTATGAAAATTTTGAAATCAACTATATGAATATATCAAAATATAGAGCCCATGTAGATGCTTGCATGCGGCTATGCGCATTTAAAAAGAATCATAATCATAATTGATGCGAAATAAAATAACTATATTTAGAATCTCGGTTTCTTGAGGGCCAATCATAGGATCTCAGTGTTTAAATTAGGAAGGGCCCCAATGGCATGAGTCGGAGGCCCATTAAATGTTTTGGATTGTTATCGATGAATCAAGCAGGTGACGGCAATCACCATGTACATTGCCGGCGGCGAGTAAGTACAAACAGTTGGCCCATGCAGAGGAAGGTAGTACTTTTTTTTATTGGGAAGGTTATGCTGGGCTAACCCAAAAAAGTGGTGCTATGGAGGTAACTTGAACCGGAATGAGACCATGAACAGTACATATGCTACATGCTACTGATGCTGAGTTCTTAGCTATCTATTTTCGATCCAACGTCCAAATCTACAAGTCAACCAACTGTTCATCTGTGCTTGCTGATGTCAAGGCAGTGGATCATGGGCAGCAGAACCCATGATGAGTTCTTGAGGTTGCCTATTTGCATAATATGTTTTGTCGGCAGGGCACTTCACTAGTTTGTGCAAAACATATCCGGTCATGAGTTCGAAAAAACAACACGTTTTTTCTTTACGGAAACAACAGAACATCTCATGTTCATCACAATCCAGACCAATATAAGCACATAATAATTAATAGTACAACTAGAGAAGCTTGTACATATAAATAAGGTTTGTCAAGCTTCATGCACTGTCCAGCGCATGACCAAAAGTCGAACTGATGGAAGAGGCTGGGCAATCCACTTATACATCTCAACACCCCTCCTCGCGTGTGGCCGGAAGAAGGAAGAGGTCAACACAAGGAGACTCTCAAGAGGCATATACGTGGACTCCGAGGAGGGTGCGAGGAGGCAGCACCAATTTTTAGGATAAATTACGAGCCAGGTCTCGAACTCGAGGACCACAGGCTCTGATACCATGCAAGCTTCATACACAAGCTAACGCATGACAAAAGTCCGAACTAATGGAAGGGCTAGGCAATCCACTATACACCCACTCACATGTGACCACAATCGATAATGGTACCATCATGTTCACCACAATACATCATCATTATACTACGGAGACATTTGTAAGACAACTTAATGCGAGTTGTGATTCATTTTGTTGCCCCAGTGATGGGTGATAGCTTGAACACCATATAACCTTCTCACAGCAATTGTATGACAAATATGAGCACCTGCAATGATTTGGTGTCAATCTTCTTGAAGAGTCGGAGGTATCCTACCTTCAAGTCATGTGCTTTGACAAACTCTGGCCATCCTGCGTCCATTAAACATTGCCATCTTGTTACTTCAGTTCCACAATCAGGTGCATGCGGTGGACATCTTCGGGTTGATGGACTACGGGACTGCCACAGTAAAAACCAGGGTAGAACACGACTGGGGATGGTAATCACCTCTAACTCCGATGTACATAGTACCTTACCGAAGAGTGCTCATGAGTATTCTCCTCATCGATGCGCCTAAACACCTTGCACACTGGGGCTGGCTCTCTGAGATGTCTCCTTCCATGATAAGCTCTCTCAAGCTTGAGCTTCTTGTTTGAATCTTGCAAAAAAGAGGCCTCAATTAGATAATGCCTCTAGCTTAAGCAGTAATTCCAAGCAAATGCATAAATCAGAGCACTCTAGCAAAGTCAGTGGATCATTGTTCTTATCGAACACACGAGTCCGAACAATAAACTCGAATCTAGCTAGGCTGATATGTACAACCTTGTATCATCAAATTATTCAGCATAGTGTATACATTGTATCATGAAGCCAAATCGATATAAATAGTAGCTATGAGAATAGAAATCAAGCTAGCATAGGCCATGCATGCATTAGCTGACTGGAGTCTAGCATCAGAGTAATGCATCTGCAGTTCATCATCCGCCAGTTCTGGATCGACCAAGCAAACAAAAAAAATCAGCGTCAGCCTAAAAGAGTCCATAAGCCGGACATGCATGCTCGGTGTCCTCATATGTGATTATCGGCCGTGGATTGACCAATATCATATTTGAACGATTATTATTGCACACATTAGATCCAGGTCCCAGCCTAGCTAGCATGCGTGCATGTGTGGCAG
>NC_061513.1:27298430-27314794 GCF_022539505.1 Lolium rigidum | reverse complement strand
GGTTAGAACATATTCGGTTCTGGGAAGATGTTTGGTTAGACAATGCACCCTTAAGTGAACAGTATCCTGCTTTGTATAGTATTGTTCGTCGCAAAGGTGATACCATTGCCACAGTAATGGCTACCTCACCCCCGAATGTGACGTTCAGACGGGTTTTGCTTGGACAAAGGCTAGTGGCATGGATTTCTCTAGTTCACCAGCTGGGAGATATTCACCTATCACCCGAACCGGACGAATTTAGATTGAATCTTCATGTAGATGGCACTTTCTCAGTCAAATCTTTATACAATGCGATTCTTCATTCTGATATACCAGTTGATAATAATAAGAAAATTTGGAAGATGTAGATACCATTAAAAATTAAATTTTTTGGATGGTATCTTCGTCGAGGAGTTATTCTTACCAAAGACAATCTTGTCAAGCGGAATTGACACGGAAGTTCACGGTGTGTTTTCTGTCATCAGGGCGAAACCATTAAACACCTATTTTTCCAGTGCCAATTTGCGAGATCTATATGGTCAGTCATCCAAGTAGCATCTACCCTGTATCCCCCGACTAGTGTGGCCAATGTCTTTGGCAATTGGCTTCATGGTATCGATTCAAGGTTCAAGTTGCTTCTTAGGGTGGGGGCGCCAGCAGTTATCTGGGTGCTTTGGCTAAGTAGAAATGACAAGATTTTTAACGATAAAAATTGTTCTTTGTTGCAGGTCATCTACAGATGTACAGGTATTCTCCGTTCGTGGTTACCTCTTTAGCGATTGGAGAACCGAGACCTATTTACGGAGGTCTGTACACGGTTGGAGGCTACGGCGAGGGATACTTTTTCCCTACATGGGTGGCAGCATAGTCTACGGATTGAAGCCCCACCCTCACCTTAGGCGTTATATGATTCATCGTTTCGATATGTATTTCGCCTAGTTTTTATCTCTTTTAACTTCAGACTCTTAAATGGCTATGTGCATCCTGGTTATGCAGAGGCTGGATGTAATTGCTTCCCAAAAGTAATAAAGCATCATTTATCGAAAAATTTCACAAGTTCTACACCCCAAAGGAAAAAAGTGGAGACGACCAAGAAGAAAACTATGGTTTCCTTCGCTCGCTGGCGACACCGCCAATCTGTCCCACCTCCGGTGGCCTTGCGTCCTTGGAGGTGCGGCGGACCATGACCTCTCTCTGGTGGCAGGGTTCCCGTTTTTTGTATGTATTTCCAATGCCTTCTTTAGGTTGTGAGGCAGCGGCTCCATTCTAAAGTCAGAATAAAGTCCTTCGTGCCCTATCCCTGTCCTGGCGGTGCCCATAGGGTTGGACGGAGGGCGTGTGGAGTTATCTTTCCGGCTGATCTTCCCGGATCCTATCAGTATTTGTGTTAGTTAGTGTGGTTACTGATCTAGCTCATTCGATCTATGTTTCTCATCTTTGTCGATGGTTGTTGCTCTACTGTGTTGTGCTGGCTCTTTGGGGCATTGGAACGATAACTTCCCATTTATCTACTACAACAAGCTTTGCCCGATTTCGGTGTGGGAGAGGCGATGACAGTGGCGGGCCTTCGACTCGCTCTAGTACTTGCAGTCTTCGGCATGTGGTTAATTGACCTATTTGTATGTGTATTACTTTTAGAGCCTTTTGGACTACTATTGATGATTATCAGTAGATTGGAGGACTTTTTCACGAAAGCATATATCACAAGTACTACACGACCTCACACATTTAGATTGTCTAACTAACACAGACAGCAAAAGGGGAAAACATCTTATGGCCACGCAACAACAGCGGGAAGGATAAGAGATTGGTTAAGGAAGGAGAATATAATAGGCAAATAATCAATTAAATATGGTAAACCACGACAGAGGAAAGAAAAGTTGAGCATTCTATCAATGTGTACGTATTGAGTTTGGATAGAAATGGTGTGACCGGATTCTGAAACTCCTAAATTCTGGTGTCTCGCTTTTTTACTCTTTGTGCTAGTTGCAGATTCTTTTTTACAACTAGGACATTTGCCCGTGCGTTGCACTGGATTAATTATCACACATATTCGACCGATCTATATTAAAAATGCCATATTACGAAATATGAATTAGCACAGATTAATTCATTGGCAATAGTATTCGTGTAAAATATCAGTATAGAATGATACACATACCTGAACAAAATTGAAGACACGGCGAAATTTTCTTAATAAAGTGCAACTGGATTTTTTTTTTTTTTGCCGTGCGGTCAAGTGTGCCGCCATCGCATGCTCCGCCCGTCGCTTCAGCCAGGCCACGAAGTGAGCCAACTCCAACATAAGCATTCACCGTCATCTCCAAATCTAGAATACATGCATTTGATTGGCACCCCTTTCAAAATAATTATGTACACCAAGTATTTGGACATGTGTAGGTGAAAATTAAATCTTTGTGTGCTAATGGATTTTGTAGCATAGAAACAAAAGAAAAATCTACAGATACGAACAAAACTTAAGCTAGTCACGTTGAAGCCTGAAGAACTTACCTCTAGCCACGCCCTAGTTGACGCCATTCTTATCCTGCATTGCATATAACAATGTGATGACACAGATGCAGCTGCACTTTGAAGCCTGTCCGTCCACCGTCAGATGAATGACCCAAAAGGCGTAAGCTGTGGCAGCATCAGTGATTAACTGAACTAAACTTGCACGTTCTGCACCATCGTTATATGGAAGTGCACTGAATATTCAGATATCAGTTCCCTCACTTTTAATCTCAACAATCGTTGCAAATTGCATACTACCATCAGTCAAGCTTGGTTCAGAATCTAAGATGGTCACATGAATAAAGATCAATCTTTTAGATCAAGGACACATAAGCAAACAAAATATAGAGAGAAAAAATGCTGACTAAACCATACCAGTTTCTTGCCTAGTTTAGTACCCATAAGATAATGCTTTCACATCGACCTGAAATTTTCAGCTGAGCAAAAAGAAACATGACCAGCAAGATAAACAACAGCATATATAGCATATGTCGATCCATCTGTAACGGCGTCCTCTAGTGGGCACAGTATGACCTTATGAGACATTATATTAATCAAATCTGGTGCATAATTAGAGAACATGAATTTCGGTTGGAAATTGGACCGAACAGGCTTAGTTTTGGAGATACTGACTCGCCAGCACATCGAAGAAGCTGGACGCGGCCATCCGGCCGTCCCTTTTCCCCTGGCAGCCAAGTGCGGGACGCGCCTAGTCGCCCGTCGAGGCCTCCGGCTCCACGCCGAGCAGGTCCCGCGCGGGTGCTCGTTTCCTCTTGCAGTTGGCCAACCAGAGCACATCAATCTTCGTTGACGAGGCCAACAGCTGGGAGAACATCAGATCGAGATTCCAGACACCTGATCTGAGAGCTTTGCCTTGCCCCGTTTCATCTAGCCTACGAGGCTCCTTGGGGGAGGATAAACCGGGATAGGATAGGAGGTGGAGGTAAGAGTGACGGCAGCCGGGACACCACCAAGCTCGTCGTCAAGGACGCGAAGGGGGAGGCTGTCTCCGCGGAGACGGAGCTGCGGGAGTTGGGCGGAGGAAACGAACCGGTACGTGGCAATTTGATGTATTATGTGATTTAGTGGGAGGGCAAAACGGTCCAATGAAAAGTTGGACGAAAATTTTGGCAGAAACCTTAGCTCCTTTATTATTAGGTATAGATTAATCCTCAATGATGTACCACAAGTACAAAATGGGTTTTTAAAGGTCCCAATGGTATACGGAAGGCTCTTTCCGAGTGCGGTGCCAAACAACACTGAGGCGTGCATGCTAAACTGTGTGAGAAATAATCTTAAGAATGGCAGCATCAAAGACACCAATTCCGGAGAAAAAATCGTGCGCCCACCAAGATTGGAGCCGGCACTGATAAATGCCTCTCACTCTAACAAAGTCGTGCTGACGAGGATTTTTAATTTAATTATTTATTGTATTATATATTCTATATGTAATTGATGGCCTACAAGAACACCGGTTCATTAGATCATATATCGTGGAAGTATTATACCAATTTTATCTCGAATTGCAATGAAGGAGCATAATCAAGCGACGGAAATGATGTGAACCCGGGTGCGCATGCACCCTATTATGAAAATTCCAAAAAAATCTATTTCAAAGTTTAGAAAATTTTGAAAAATTTGCATGTATATCTTATGTTGACACTTATTTGTGCAGATTTTGGCATTAAAAAGACCATGTGTGACCTAAACATAAATACGAAAATAGAATTTCCTATTTCCATGAACAATACACAACCAATCATTTTTTTTGCGGGGATGTACACAACCAATCATTATAGTGTCATTTTTACATTTTGTTATTTTCGTGTAGGGCCACATACAATCATAATTTTCCGTGATTTTTTTGAGATTTTCAGAAAGCATTTTTCCAATATTTGAGAAAACGGGTACACATGCACCCATATTCATCCTGGTATTTCCCCATAATCAAGTGCACATTGTGTGTATTTTTGTCGCATCCAAGGTGTCACTAGTTTGAGTGAACTGACTAGAAGTATTAGAAACGGATGTGGTGAATGAGAAATGATTTGCTAAAAAGAGTATTGAGCGTAAACTAGAAAATAAATAACGTAAATAAAAGAAATGAAATTTGGTTGGAATTTCCTACAGAAAAGAGATTAGACGCGGAGAGACTCACTTCATGATGATAGTAAGTGTGCCTGATGGAATAATGATGAATGGAATAAGTATGTGATTATAATCCCTCTTATTGTGATACAAGTAGGCGAGAAACTTTTGCAGTAATCAATCGTCTCCATGCCGGGATCAACTGGCACTATTGTCCTATCGCATGTTACCGTATACTCATGGTCAGCGCAAATGACACATCAAGGTTTGTGGTTACTTGTGAATTGTTTTCACTTCACTCTCTCATGTCTCCACTGTCACTAGGAGGTCGCCGTCACTAGTAGGTCTTCGAATCATGTTATCTAGACCCATCATTAGACAACAAGCATTTGATACGTGCACCTAATATGATTAGTTTAGAATGATATTTGCCATGATCCCATTATTTATGATTTTTAGTTGATTTATGGGACTTTTCTATAAAGTATTTTTTATTGGTATTTAATTTCTTGGAGGCAGAAAACTTCCTTTCTCGTATTTTGCTGTTTCAGGGATCTTCTGGATGCCTAAAAATCAAAGGAAAAAATATTTGATTAGTTTTTCATCCAAAGGAAGATAGTGGGCTAATGAAGTTAGAGAGGGGAGTCACGAGGGCCAGCCAAAATAGGCCAGGTGCCACGCCCCCTCTGCTGGATGCGCAACACAGTCACATTTGGGCCTCGAGCACCGTATAGACCCCTTCTTTTGACAGAACCTTCATCACACCAGAAAACCTACGCCATAATTTTCCCGAGATTTACAAAGGCGGCGGTGGAGGCGAAAGTCGTCTCCTACTCCGGGAGAGGGTAATTCCTGCAACACCGAAGCCTCCGGTGAGGGGGAAATCAACACCATCGTCATCACCACTCCTCATTGGCATAGGGGGAGTACTTTCCATCAACATCTTCATCAGCACCATCATCATCACTATCTCGAAGTCCAGGATCCACCTTGATCCCCTCACAGTTTGTGATTGATTGAACCCCGAATGTTGTTTAAATGCTATTTTCATGATTGTGATTGGCAACACTGTTAGCTAACCTATGAGCCTCTACATTTAGAGATCTCTTTTCATGGGTGACCCATGTGCAGGTGGAGTTCGATTCACAAAATCTCATGAGTGCAATTAAATGGAAGAGTTTTTATCTTACACCAGAAGGAGTTCTATATAGAGCCATTCGTAGTTTTATTTCTCTCAACTGTAGTTTCATTGTTCTTTCACTCGTGATTGTAATAAGGTTGCACACACCCTAGGGGCGATCGGTGCTAGTTAACAGGAATCTAGGCTTTTATGGCCAGAGGAACTGCCCGAACTGTGTAAGGGTATTTACGGCCAGGGATGATATTGCTGAGTCAGTTATCTAATGAGTTATCTAATGGAATCAATGTGTTTCATCTAAATAAGATCTCTTTCATGGATAATTGCATAAGCTTCAAAATTATTGTGGCGCTCTGCTATCTCCATTAGCATATGACGCCTTGCTTCCTTCATTGATCTCCCATGCAACAATGAGACATTCAGTGTCCAGACGAAATTTCATAATGTTAAGATCAGCTACTAGAGATAGCCCTCAGTGCCTCCAGAGTTGACGGATCCTGAATGCCATCAATCACTCTTGCCGATGAGCCTAGGGGTACACCATGTTCATCTCGGCACACTACTGCGATAGACGACTTCGAAAGGGTAGCATCGACATTTACCTTGCACATACCTTGTGGAGGAGCTGGCCATTGTTGATGAACGCAGATTGCACACCGTTGGGGAACCCCAAGAGGAAGGTATGATGAGCACATCAGCAAGTTTTCCCTCAGTAAGAAACCAAGGTTTAATCGACCAGTAGGAGAAAGGCGTGACTTTTGAAGGTGTTGCTAGCTGACTAGTGGGAGGGCGCACTACCGGCGTTAACAACAAAGTGGAACCTGCACACAACACAATCAAAATACTTTGCCCCAACTTATAGTGGGGTTGTCAATCTCACCGGTTTTGCTGAACACAAAGAATTAAATGTATCGAGTGGAAGGACATGTTTGCAGTTATTAAAGAGAACAATGCTTGCGGAAAGTAAACAGAACAAGATTGAAGTGGTTGAATTTATCAGTGTAAAAGGAAAGGACCGGGGTCCACAGTTCACTAGGGGTGTCTCTCCATAAAGATAAATAGCATGTTGGGTGAACAAATTACAGCTAGGCAATTGACATAATATTGATCATACATGATAAGATGATTACTATGAGATTCGTTTGGGCATTACAATATAATACATATACTGTAATCCAACTGCGTCTATGACTAAAAATCCAACTTCTGGTTATCGTCCGAACCCCTTCTAGTATTAAGTTGCAAGCAACAGATAATTGCATTAAGCATTGTGTGTAATGTAAACAATAGAATTACCCTCGGATAAAACATTGTTGTTTGTCCCTAGTAGTAACAACACATCTACAATCTTAGAAGTTATTGTCACTCTTCCAAGTTATTGTCACTCTTCCAGAAAACTAGAGGCATGAACCCACTATCGAGCATAAATACTCCCTCTTGGAGTCACAATTATCTACTTGGCCAGAGAATCTACTAGCAACGGAGAGCATGCAAGATCACAAATAACATATGACATGAATATATAATCGACCTCAACATAGTATACAATATTCATCGGATCTCAGCAAACACAACATGTAGCATTACTTAAAGATGATTGATACGTCTCAAACGTATCCATAATTTCTTATGTTCCATGCTACTTTTATGACAATACTCACATGTTTTATACACACTTTACATCATTATTATGCATTTTCCGGCACTAACCTATTGACGAGATGCCGAAGAGCCGATTCTTTGTTTTCTGCTGTTTTTTGTTTCAGAAATCCTACAAAGGAAATATTCTCGGAATTGGACGAAATCAACGCCCAGGGTCTTATTTTTCCACGGAGCTTCCAGAAGACCGAAGAGCATACGAAGTGGGGCCACGAGGGGCCGTAACCATAGGGCGGCGCGGCCAGCATGGGGCCCGCGCCGGCCTATGGTGTGGGCCCCTTGTCAGCCCTCCGACTCTGCCCTTCCGCCTACTTAAACTCTCCATCGCGAAAACCCTATTACCGAGAGCCACAATACGGAAATAGTTCCAGAGACGCCGCCGCCGCCAATCCCATCTCGGGGGATTCAGGAGATCGCCTCCGGCACCCTGCCGGAGAGGGGAATCATCTCCCGGAGGACTCTTCATCACCATGATCGCCTCCGGACTGATGTGTGAGTAGTTCATCTTTGGACTATGGGCCCATAGCAGTAGCTAGATGGTTGTCTTCTCCTCTTGTGCTATCATGTTAGATCTTGTGAGCTGCCTATCATGATCAAGATCGTCTATTTGTAATGCTACATGTTGTGTTTGTTGGGATCCGATGAATATGGAATACTATGTCAAGTTGACTTTCATATATGTGTTGTTTATATTCTTGCATGCTCGCCGTTGCTAGTAGAGGCTCTGATAGTGGGTTCATGTCTCAATTGAATCTGGGGGAGTGACAGCAACCCCTAAGGTTGTGGATGTGTTGTTGCACTAGGGATAAAACATCAATGCTTTGTCTAAGGATATTTGTGTTGATTACATTACGCACCATACTTAATGCAATTGTCTGTTGTTTGCAACTTAATACTGGAAGGGGTGCGGATGCTAACCTGAAAGTGGATTTTTTAGGCATAGATGCATGCTGGATAGCGGTCTATGTACTTTATCGTAATGCCCTGATTAAATCTCATAGTAGTCATCGTGATATGTATGTGCATTGTTATGCCCTCTCTATTTGTCAATTTCCCAACTGTTATTTGTTCACCCAACATGCTATTTATCTTATTGGAGAGACACCACTAGTGAACTGTGGACCCCGGTCAATTCTTTTACATCTGAAATTCAATCTACTGCAAACTCTGTTCTTTACTGTTCTTCGCAAACAAACATCATTTTCCACACCATACATTTAATCCTTTGTTTACTGACAAGCCGGTGAGATTGACAACCTCATCTGTTAAGTTGGGGCAAAGTATTTTGATTGTGTTGTGCGGGTTCCACGTTGGCGCCGGAATCCCTGGTGTTGCGCCGCACTACACTCCGTCACCAACAACCTTCACGTGGCCCTTGACTCCTCTCGGTTCGATAACCTTGGTTTCTTACTGAGGGAAAACTTGCTGATGTACGCATCACACCTTCCGCTTGGGGTTCCCAACGGACGTGTGCTTCACGCGTTATCAAGCTCTTTTTCTGGCGCCGTTGCTGGGGACCTGAAGAAAAGTTACACCACAGAGATTTCTAACTCCCACGTCAACTGCACGCCAGTAGCTCTTTTTCTGGCGCCGTTGCCAGGGAGATCAAGACACGCTGCAAGGGGAGTCTCCCACATCCAATCTCTTTACTTTGTTTTTGTCTTGCTTTACTTTATTTTATTTACTACTTTGTTTGTTCTCTATATCAAAATACAAAAAAAATTAGTTACTAGCTTTACTTTATTTACTGTCTTGTTTGCGTTCTTTATATCAAAAACACAAAAAATTAGTTACTTGCATTTACTCTACTTTATTTAGTTTGCTTTATTTACTATTGCTAAAAATGAGTAATCCTGAAGTTGAAGTTTGTTCGTTTAAGCAACAAGGGGGGGAATGTTTTAAAGATGCTTGGTATAGAATTAGTGATGCTCATTATAGGTGCACTAAGAAACACTCCACTATTATCTTACTTAGGAACTTTTATGTTGGTATCTCTAGCTGGAATAGGTATGTTCTTGATACTCTTGCGGGAGGTAATTTCCTAGGCACTCCTGCTTTAGAAGCTAGTTGCATTATTGAGAGTCTAGTTGGAATACCACCTGTTAATGAAGCTAAAATTGAAATCTCTCTTGAAGATGTCATGAAAAAGTTGGAGGCCATAGAGAAAAATCTTCCAAGTGTTGAGACTAAATTGGGAATATTACTTGATAACACTGATAAACTTGATAAATCTCTAAGAGGAATTAATGAGAAAATTGCCGTTTTAGAAAATTGTGCTACTCATGATAATCAAACCCATAGGATTAGTGAAATTTAAGAAGCTATGAGAACCTTGGGTTCCACTTTTTCTTCTCTTAAGTTTAAGGAGAAAGCTTATGTGGGTAAGGAGCAAAAGTTCATGTATGTCTCTAAAGTGCCTAAGCCAAAAAACTATTATAGGCATAAAATTGACAAAGCCCTTAGTACCACTATGGATGGTGGAGCATTTAAGATACCTATTGTGAAAATTATGATGTTGATGCTTCATCTCTTGATAATACTTGATTCACACTTTCTGCGCCTAGCTGAAAGGCGTTAAAGAAAAGCGCTTATGGGAGACAACCCATTATTTTACTTCTGCACTTTTGTTTTATATTTGAGTCTTCGAAGTTGATACTACTGTAGCAACCTCTCCTTATTTTTATTTTATTTCATTGTTGTGCCAAGTAAAGTCTTTGATAGTAAGGTTGATACTAGAATTGGATTACTGCGCAGAAGCAGATTTCTTGCTGTCACGAAATTTAGCAGCCCTGTCTGTAGGTAACTCAGAAAAATCTGCCAATTTACGTGCGTGATCCTCAGATATGTACGCAACTTTCATTCAATTTGAGCTTTTTCATCTGAGCAAGTTAAGTGCCCCTGAAAAATCCGTCTTTACGGACTATTCTGTTTTGACAGATTCTGCCTTTTATTTCGCATTGCCTCTTTTGCTATGTTGAATGGATTTCTTTGTTCCATTAATTTTCAGTTGCTTTGTGCAATGTCCAGAAGTGTTAAGAATGATTATGTCACCTCTGAATATGTGAATTTTCGATTATGCACTAACCCTCTAATGAGTTTGTTTTGAGTTTGGTGTGGAGGAAGTTTTCAAGGGTCAAGAGAGGAGGATGATACAATATGATTAAGAAGAGTGAAAAGTCTAAGCTTGGGGATGCCCCCGTGGTTCATCCCTGCATATTTCAAGAAGACTCAAGCATCTAAGCTTGGGGATGCCCAAGGCACCCCTTCTTCATCGACAACCTATCAGGTCACCTCTAGTGAAACTATATTTTTATTCCGTCACATCTTATGTGCTTTACTTGGAGCGTCTGTATGTTTTTGTTTTTGTTTTTGTTTGAATAAAATCGGATCCTAGCATTCTTTGTGTAGGAGAGAGACACGCTCCGCTCGTTCATATGAACACTGGTGATCTTAGCTTTACTTTTAATATTCATGGCGAAGGTTGAAAACTGCTTCGTTCATTGTTATATGGTATTATGGTTGGAAACAGAAAATGCTTCATGTGGTAATTGGTATATTGTCTTGAATAATTCGATACTTGGCAATTGTTGTGCTCAAATAGATCATGTTTAAGCTCTTGCATCATGTACTTTGCACCTATTAATGAAGAACTACCGTAGAGCTTGTTGAAATTTGGTTTGCATGATTGGTCTCTCTAAAGTCTAGATATTTTCTGGTTAAGGTGTTTGAACAACAAGGAGACAGTGTAGAGTCTTATAATGCTTGCAATATGTTCTTATGTGAGTTTTGATGTACCGGTTTATACTTGAGTTTGCTTCAAACAACCTTGCTAGCCAAAGCCTTGTATTGAGAGGGATTTCTTCTTGTGCATCCAAATCCTTGAGCCAAAAACTATGCGATTTGTGTCCATCATACCTACCTACTACATGGTATTTATCTGCCATTCCAAAGTAAATTACTTGAGTGCTACCTTTAAAATTTCATTCCTTGTCTTTGGAATATATAGCTCATGGGAAAATAGCCTTAAAAACTATTGTGGTATTAAATATGTAGCTTATGTATCTTATTTCTTATAAGTTGCTTGTTGAGCGATAACCTTTTTTCCGGGGACGCCATCAACTATTACACCTTTGTTGAATATCATGTGAGTTGCTATGCATGTTCGTCTTGTCTGAAGTAAGGGTGATTTATCATGATCAAATGGTTTGAGTATGCATATTGTTAGAGAAGAACATTGGGCCGCTAAGTAAAGCCATGAATCATGGTGGAAGTTTCGGTTGGACATTAATCCTCAATCTCTTATGAGAATATTATCTCGTTGTTGAATGCTTATGCATTAAAGAGGAGTCCATTATCGTTGTCTATGTTGTCCCGGTATGGATGTCCTAAGTTGAGATTTATCAAAAAAGAGAAATCAAATGCGATCTATCTCCTTGGACCTTTGTACAGGCGACATAGAGGTACCCCTTTGTGACACTTGGTTGAAACATATGTTATGCAATGATAGTCCATGTAAATCCAAGCTAATTAGGACAAGGTGCGGGCACTATTGGTATTCTATGCATGAGGCTTGCAACTTATAAGATGTCTTATGCATAACACATATGAATTATTACTACCGTTGACAAAATTGTTTCTATGTTTTCAAAATAAAAGCTCTAGCACAAAAATAGTAATCCATGCTTCCCTCTGCGAAGGGCCATTCTTTTACTTTATGTTGAGTCAGTTCACCTACTTCTTTCTATCTTAGAAGAAAACGCTTGTGTCAACTGTGTGCATTGATTCTTACATGTTTACCTATCGCACTTGTTATATTGCTTCATGTTGACAATTATCCATGAGATACATCCATGAGATAAACATGTTGAAGTTGAAAGCAACTGCTGAAACTTATATCTTCCTTTGTTTTGCTTCAAAGCTTTCTACTAAGAATTTATTGCTTTATGACTTAACACCTATGCAAGTCTTATAGATGCTTGTCTTGAAAGTACTATTCATGAAAAGTCTTTGATATATGATTCAGTTGTTTAATCATTGTCTTTACCATTGCTTCGAATCACTTCATTCATCTCATATGCTTTACAATAGTATTGATCAAGATTATGATAGCATGTCACTTCAGAAATTATCCTTGTTATCGTTTACCTACTCGAGGGCGAGTAGGAACTAAGCTTGGGGATGCTTGATACGTCTCAAACGTATCCATAATTTCTTATGTTCCATGCTACTTTTATGACAATACTCCAATGTTTTATACACACTTTACATCATTATTATGCATTTTCTGGCACTAACCTATTGACGAGATGCCGAAGAGCCACTTGTTGTTTTCTGCTGTTTTTGGTTTCAGAAATCCTACAAAGGAAATATTCTCGGAATTGGACGAAATCAACGCCCAGGGTCTTATTTTTCCACGGAGCTTCCAGAAGACCGAAGAGCATACGAAGTGGGGCCACGAGGGGCCGTAACCATAGGGCGGCGCGGCCAGCATGGGGCCCGCACCGGCCTATGGTGTGGGCCCCTCATCAGCCCTCCGACTCTGCCCTTTTGCCTACTTAAACTCTCCGTCGCGAAAACCCTATTACCAAGAGCCACGATACGGAAATAGTTCCAGAGACGCCGCCGCCGCCAATCCCATCTCGGGGGATTCAGGAGATCGCCTCCGGCACCCTGCCGGAGAGGGGAATCATCTCCCGGAGGACTCTTCATCACCATGATCGCCTCCGGACTGATGTGTGAGTAGTTCATCTTTGGACTATGGGTCCATAGCAGTAGCTAGATGGTTGTCTTCTCCTCTTGTGCTATCATGTTAGATCTTGTGAGCTGCCTATCATGATCAAGATCGTCTATTTGTAATGCTACATGTTGTGTTTGTTGGGATCCGATGAATATGGAATACTATGTCAAGTTGATTATCAATCTATCATATATGTGTTGTTTATGTTCTTGCATGCTCTCCGTTGCTAGTAGAGGCTCTGGCCAAGTTGATACTTGTAACTCCAAGAGGGGGTATTTATGCTCGATAGTGGGTTCATGTCTCCGTTGAATGCAGGGAGTGACAGCAACCCCTAAGGTTGTGGATGTGCTGTTTCCATTAGGGATAAAACATCAATGCTTTGTCTAAGGATATTTGTGTTGATTACATTACGCACCATACTTAATGCAATTGTCTGTTGTTTGCAACTTAATACTGGAAGGGGTGCGGAAGCTAACCTGAAAGTGGATTTTTTTAGGCATAGATGCATGCTGGATAGCGGTCTATGTACTTTATCGTAATCCCCTGATTAAATCTCATAGTAGTCATCGTGATATGTATGTGCATTGTTATGCCCTCTCTATTTGTCAATTGCCCAACTGTAGTTTGTTCACCCAACATGCTATTTATCTTATTGGAGAGACACCACTAGTGAACTGTGGACCCCGGTCCATTCTTTTACATCTGAAATTCAATCTACTGCAAACTATGTTCTTTACTGTTCTTCGCAAACAAACATCATTTTCCACACCATACGTTTAATCCTTTGTTTACAGCAAGCCGGTGAGATTGACAACCTCACTGTTAAGTTGGGGCAAAGTATTTTGATTGTGTTGTGCGGGTTCCACGTTGGCGCGGAATCCCTGGTGTTGCGCCACACTACACTCCGTCACCAACAACCTTCACGTGGCCCTTGACTCCTACTGGTTCGATAACCTTGGTTTCTTACTGAGGGAAAACTTGCTGCTGTACGCATCACACCTCCTCTTGGGGTTTCCAACGGACGTGTGCTTCACGCGTTATCAATGATCTTGTTGATCATGTAGGGCAGCTCACAAGATCTAAACATGAGGCACAAATCAACCATCTAGCTACTGCTATGGACCCATAGTCCATGGATGAACTACTCACGCATCACTTTCGGCGGCGGGCATGGTGATGTAGATGCCTCCGGCCATGATTTCCCCCTCCGGCAAGGTGCCTGGAAGAACTTCAGAACCCTCCCGAGATGGGTTCTGGGATGGCGGCCGTGACGAAACTTTTCGTGGATGGAGACTCGGGTGTCTGGGGTTTTCCCGAGATCATGAATAAATAGGCGAAAGGGCGAGGTCGGTGGAGCCACTACAAGAAAAGTTCTGATAGACAACGTCTCAAAATCGTCCGCTAAGGGGTATTTTTCGTCGCCTATGGGCCTAACCCGACGATATGGGTTCTGTTGTGGAAACTGCGTCAGGCAAAGTCCTACGACGATTTTTTCGGTCCGTCGCGCTTGGGCGCCCTTCCGCCACGGAAAATCGGACCGTTGCCCAAGTGTTTCGGGGAGCCCGTTGACTGCGACGTCATGCAAGCCGACACGTGGCGACGCCGTTAGCCGCGGTTAACGGCGTTAACCGGCTGAAACCCCGTGGTAGATGGTAGGCCCACACGAGGCTCCGCCACGTCTTAAGCGGGCCGGCCCATTAAGTTTGCGGGCCGGGCCGGCTGACTTAGTTTGACCGGTCAACTATATAGCTGGGCTGGTCCATTAGTTACGTGGGCCGGGCCTAACCTCTAAGGTTGATTGGTCAAAACTTTAATGGGCCGGCCCACTAAGCATGTGGGCCGGGCCGAATGCACTCGTTTGACCGGTCAACAGGCAAAAGGGCCGGCCCACAAGACATGTGAGACCCACTTTCCTGTTATCTGGCCGGCCCATTTACAAAGTGGGGTCCACATTAAAGCAACTGGGCCGGCCCAAGAAGTTACTGGGCCGGCCCAATTACCATGTGGGTCCCACGTTCCTGCTATCGGGCCGGCCCATTTAGTACGTGGGGTCCACATTTGATAAAATGGTCTGGCCCAACAAGCCAGTGGGCCGGGCCAAAATCACCGGTGGGTCCCTCTTTCCTGTTAAAGGGCCAGCCCATTTAGTATGTGGGGTCCACCATATAGCAAGTGGGCCGGCCCAACAAGATAGTGGGCCGGGCCAAAACACAGGTGGGTCCCACTTTCCAGTTAAAGGGCTGGCCCATTTAGTATGTGGGGTCCACCATATAGCAAGTGGGCCGGCCCAACAAGATAGTGGGCCGGGCCAAAACACCGGTGGGTCCCACTTTCCTATTAAAGGGCCGGCCCATTTAGTATGTGGGGTCCACGCATAGCAAGTGGGCCCGCCCAACAAGCTAGTGGGCCGGGCCAAAAACACGAGTGGGTCCCACTTTCTCGTCAAAGGGCCGGCCCATTTAGTATGTGGGGTCCACCATATAGCAAGTGGGCCGGCCCAACACGCTAGTGGGCGGGCCAAAAACACAGTGGGTCCCACTTTCGTCTTAAAGGGCCGGCCCGTTTAGTATGTGGGGACCACCACAAAAGCAATTGGGCTGGCCCAACTAGTTAGTGGGCCGGCCCGGTGAGTGGGTGGGGTCCACCTTAAAGCAAGTGGGCCGGCCCAATAAAAGTGTGGGGTCCACAGTAAATCAAGTGGGCTGGCCCAATAAGTAAGTGGGCCAGCCCGTTTAGTTGTTGTTTATATGCCGGCGTAAAAGGCGCTTTAGGATTTTGCGGGTCGGCACGTATGTGATTTCGCTTAATTGGGCCGTTTAAGGGATGGGAATTCGTGATTTAGATACTGAGAATATTTACGCAGCATTGATTTACGTCGGATAGCCTCACTTACCACAAGCACCAAAGAAAAAATGCGCGAAAGAACTATAAAAACTAACTAAATATTACATCGATTGCAAGGCATTGAAAAAATATTACAGAACCCAGAGAAATTGAATGGTAATTAAACCTAGCAATACAATGAAGGGATACGGCAATCTTTTAAGTTGTCCATGCAGCACCTATATCTGAAACAAAGACATTACAAGTTAAGACAGCAACAATGGAAAGGCAAAGACACTACAATATTGTTTGCCAAAGAATTTGGAACTCATCGTTTCGTCGTTATAACAAGATCATTGTAATGCGCACAATAAGCAAACAAAGAGTGCATGCCGCATACTGATACGTCTCCGACGTATCGATAATTTC
>NC_061513.1:27078982-27298330 GCF_022539505.1 Lolium rigidum | reverse complement strand
ATATGGAACCATCTCAAATCACTTTTGTGCATGCCATGTGGACACACACAACTTTTGGGGCCATTCCCTAGGTCCGATGTTCGATTTCTGACGAAACCCTAGTTCTGTTGACCGCACCGTCTACCCCTTTGACTGCATCCCATCGGGGGTCCCCCGGTGGGCGTATGCCTACGTTTGAGCTTGGTTAGGTGATACGCCTCCGACGTATCGATAATTTCTTGTGTTCCATGCCACATTATTGATGTTATCTACATGTTTTATGCACACTTTATGTCATATTCGTGCATTTTCTGGAACTAACCTATTAACAAGATGCCGAAGTGCCAGTTGCTGTTTTCTGCTGTTTTTGGTTTCAGAAATCCTAGTAAGGAAATATTCTCGGAATTGGACGAAATCAAAGCCCAGGGGCCTATTTTTCCACGAAGCTTCCAGAAGTCCGAAGGAGAGACGAAGAGGGGCCACGGGGGGCCAAACCCTAGGCGGCGCGGCCCCCCTTGGCCGCGCGGCCCTATGGTGTGGGGCCCCCGTGCCGCCTCTTGACCTGCCCTTCCGCCTATAAAAGTCTCCGTGACGAAACCCCCAAGCACCGAGAACCACGATACGGAAAACCTTCCGAGACGCCGTCGCCGCCGATCCCATCTCGGGGGATCCAGAGATCGCTCTCCGCACCCCTGCCGAGAGGGGAATCATCTCCCGGAGGACTCTACGCCGCCATGGTCGCCCTCCGGTGTGATGTGTGAGTAGTCTACCCCCGGACTATGGGTCCATAGCAGTAGCTAGATGGTTGTCTTCTCCCCATTGTGCTATCATTGTCGGATCTTGTGAGCTGCCTAACATGATCAAGATCATCTATCTGTAATTCTATATGTTGCGTTTGTTGGGATCCGATGAATAGAGAATACTTGTTATGTTGATTATCAAGACTATGTCTATGTGTTGTTTATTTTTTTTTTGAAACCTTGGACAGTAGGGTGAGGAACCCTACTGACTTAATGCATTAAAAGGGGCACAAAACAGTTACATATGTACAAACAGGGGAAGGTGGGGGGGGTAGGGGGAAGTCTAACTAGAGGACTTTTACAGAGAGTTGACTACAGAGATAATAAAGGGGTGAAGTTCTTGCTTAGTCCTATGAACCAACAGAGTTAAAATCCTCTTTAAAGTTGACAATCCAATTTTTTCAAATCTGGGGCAACCCCTCTAAAATGCCGATTATTTCGATCTTCCAGATATTCCATGACGCCACCATAAAGATCTCCATGAACATTGGTTTTTTCCAATTTTTCTTCCCCTGTGTGATGAGCTGCAATCTCTCACCTGTGTGACTCCAAGCACAACCAAGGCGATCCCAGCATTGTTTAGCAAAGCTGCAGTGGAATATGAGATGTTCCACTGTTTCCTCGTGGGGGTTATGACAAAGCATGCAGCTATAACCGGTGTTCAAACAGATATTTCTCCTTCTCAAGCATATTCCTTGTGTTTAACCTATCCGAAAGTAGTAACCAGCGAGAAAAATTTCATCTTGGGGACACATTTAGACTTCCACAGACCACCCATATGCTGCATGTACTATGATATCTTTAAAGCAATATTGATAATATTTCGAGATGTGAAAGCTCGTGGCTCCCCAATCATAAACCCATCTGTCCTTCTCATGTGAATCCAACACCAAATCTCTCGGATGCATTCTAAGTTCTCTAATTTCTTCCCTTGCTTGAGAAGAGACAGTAACCGGAAGTTATCAGCCGATGTGGGAGCAGAAATAAAATCTTGGACTGATCTATCTTCATCAAGGGAAAAAGAGAAGGCCCCGGGGTAGTGATCGAAGCAATGTGTCCCATCCATTTGTCTTTCCGAACAAAACAAGTAGTGCCATCACCCACCCGGCAAGAAGCAATGCCTCTAAATACCGGGGTAAGTTTGAATATATCTCTCCACCAAAAGGAACCTACCGGAAGCATAGCATGGGGCACCTTCTCCTCGATAATAAGACTTCCATAACAGAGTGACCCGAGGTACATCCTCTTTATTATAGAATTTATGCAAATGTTTGAGGAGTAGAGCTTCATTCTGCAATTTAAGATTTAACACTCCTACTCCTCCTTTCTTTTTAGGCCTACAAACCTTATCCCAAGCAATTAAAGAGAAACACTTTTCTCCTTCCTCTGTCTTTTTATTCCAAAGGCAGTGTCTCCTCAATTTCTCTATGTGTTCCAGGATTTTTGGAGGGATCTGTATAGAACACATGGCAAACATTGCAATAGAAGTGAGAAGAGAGTTTATTACTGTGACCCTTCCACTGTAATACATCATCATGTAGGAAGCTGACATTTTTCTCTCAATTCTATCCACTAGAGGCATTAGATCCATTACTGTAGGTTTAGTAGTACCCAGAGGTAGTCCCAAATATGTGAAAGGCATCTTTCCAATGGAGCAGCCAAAATTCTGAGCCATAAGTACAGCAGTCTCCTCTGATAAGTTAATTGGAATAAGCACAGACTTGCTATAATTAATATGTAAACCAGTAGAGGCTGCATATTTGTTCAAAATGTCCTTCATGATCATTACTTGCTGAGTGCAGGCTGGCATAATGATGAGGGTGTCATCAGCATATTGTATCACAGGGTAATCCATTCCAAAATCAGGGAGAAAGGGTGCTGCCAGTGTGTGGTCTAGAAAAGCTTTATTAATAGCAGATTGTAAGAGGTCAGCAGCCAGAACAAAAATAAGAGGAGACAATGGATCCCCCTGTCTTACACCTCTCCTACAGAAAAACTGCCTTCCAGGGACTCCATTAAGCAGCACTGCAGACTTCCCAGAGGCAAAAATAATAGATATCCATTGAATCCATTTCTCATCAAATCCCATTTGTCTCATAATTTTCATCATAGCTCCATGATCAATTGTATCAAAAGCTTTTGCAAAATCCAACTTTAGCAAAATTATTTCCTTTTTGGATGCAGAGCATTGATGAATAAACTCAAAGGCCCAAGCAAGGCAGTCTTGTATGGTCCTTCCTTTTAAAAACCCATACTGATTTTTATGCACAATTCTCAACACCACCTTTTGTAGTCTATTTGCAAGGATTTTTGTGATGATCTTGAGGCAGCAATTTAATAGAGTAATTGGCCTAAAATCATTAATCGATTCCGGAGAGGCTACCTTGGGTATGAGGGTAATATGACCCATATTAATACTTTCAATGTCCAACTTTCCTTCATAAAAATCAAAACACAGTTGATAAATATCATGTTTAATAATATGCCAACAAGATTTGAGGAATTGACCATTGAAACCATCAGGACCAGGAGCCTTGTCCACTGGCATATGTTTGACTACCAAATCAATCTCCTCAGTAGTGAATGGCACAGAAAGTTCCTCAAGACCTGGCACAGGCTGAATAATGTGTTGTAAATCAAACAACATCTCAGGAGTATGTGATGTACCAAGTTTTTCTTTATATGCATTGAAAATCACTTGTTCTTTCTCTTTATGCTCAGTAACAACAGTACCATCTGACAGTTTGAGCTGAGAAATGGAATTCCTTCTGTATCTCTCTGTGGCCATAGCTTGAAAGAATTTTGTATTTTCATCACCAAATTTAGTCCACCTGACAGTGCATCTTTTCCTCCAGTATTGCTGCTGATAATCCAACAAACACAACAAGTGTTTCTTTAAAATTTTCCTGAAGTTATTCTCTGGTACAGTTAAACCCCTCATATCTTCCAATTGATCTAGCCTAAGTAAGGCTTTATTAGTATTATCAATGCAAATAGATAGCTTAGATATTGATTTGCTCCACTTTTTCAGCTCATATCTCATCCTCTATGTGTTGTTTATGATCTTGCATGCTTTCCGTTATTAGTAGATGCTTTGGCCAAGTTGATGCTAGTAACTCCAAGAGGGAGTATTTATGCTCGATAGTGGGTTCATGCCTCCGTGAATCTGGAGGAGTGACAAGAACCACTAAGGTTATGGATGTGCTGTTGCCACTAGGGATAAAACATTAGTGCTATGTTCAAGGATGTAGTCACTAGTTACATTACGCGCAATACTTAATGCAATTGTCTCGTTGTTAGCAACTTAATACCGGAGGGGGTTCGGATGATAACCTCGAAGGTGGACTTTTTAGGCATAGATGCAGTTGGATGGCGGTCTATGTACTTTGTCGTAATGCCCAATTAAATCTCACTATACTCATCATAATATGTATGTGCATGGTCATGCTCTCTTTATTTGTCAATTGCCCAACTGTAATTTGTTCACCCAACATGCTGCTTGTCTTATGGGAGAGACACCTCTAGTGAACTGTGGACCCCGGTCCAATTCTCTTTACTGAAATACAATCTACTGCAATACTTGTTCTACTCGTTTTCTCGCAAACAATCATCTTCCACACAATACGGTTAATCCTTTGTTACAGCAAGCCGGTGAGATTGACAACCTCACCGTTTCGTTGGGGCAAAGTACTTTGGTTGTGTTGTGCAGGTTCCACGTTGGCGCCGAATCCCTGGTGTTGCGCCGCACTACATCTCGCCGCCATCAACCTTCAACGTGCTTCTTGGCTCCTCCTGGTTCGATAAACCTTGGTTTCTTTCCGAGGGAAAACTTGCTGCTGTGCGCATCATACCTTCCTCTTGGGGTTGCCCAACGAACGTGTGAAATACACGCCATCAAGCTCTTTTTCTGGCGCCGTTGCCGGGGAATCGAAGAAAAGCTACACCACAAAGATTTCTAACTCCCACGTCAACTACGCACCAGCTCTTTTTCTGGCGCCGTTGCCGGGAGATCAAGACACGATGCAAGGGGAGTCTCCACTTCTCAATCTCTTTACTTTGTTTTTGTCTTGCTTAGTTTTATTTACTACTTTGTTTGCTGCACTAAATCAAAATACAAAAAAATTAGTTGCTAGTTTTACTTTATTTGCTATCTTGTTCTGCTATATCAAAAACACAAAAAAATTAGTTTACTTGCATTTACTTTATCTAGTTTGCTTTATTTACTATTGCTAAAATGGCCAACGCTGAAAATACTAAGTTGTGTGACTTCACAACCACAAATAATAATGATTTCTTATGCACACCTATTGCTCCACCTGCTACTACAGCAGAATTCTTTGAAATTAAACCTCGCTTTATCGAATCTTGTTATGCGAGAGCAATTTTCTCGGTGTTAGTTCCGATGATGCTGCTGCCCATCTTAATAATTTTGTTGAACTATGTGAAATGCAAAAATATAAAGATGTAGATGGTGATATTATTAAACTAAAATTGTTCCCTTTCTCATTAAGAGGAAGAGCTAAAGATTGGTTGCTATCTCTCGCCTAAGAATAGTATTGATTCCTGGACTAAATGCAAGGATGCTTTTATTGGTAGATATTATCCCCCTGCTAAAATTATATCTTTGAGGAGTAGCATAATGAATTTTAAACAATTAGATACTGAACATGTTGCTCAAGCTTGGGAAAGAATGAAATCTCTGGTTAAAAATTGCCCAACCCATGGATCGACTACTTGGATGATCATCCAAACCTTCTATGCAGGACTAAATTTTTCTTCGCGGAATTTATTGGATTCAGCTGCTGGAGGTACCTTTATGTCCATCACTCTTGGTGAAGCAACAAGGCTTCTTGATAATATGATGATCAACTACTCCGAATGGCACACGGAAAGAGCTCCACAAGGTAAGAAGGTAAATTCGTTGAGGAATCCTCTTCCTTGAATGATAAGATTGATGCTATTATGTCTATGCTTGTGAATGATAGGACTAATATTGATCCTAGTAATGTTCCATTAGCTTCATTGGTTGCACAAGAAGAACATGTTGATGTAAGCTTCATTAAAAATAATAATTTCAACAACAATGCTTACCGGAACAATTCTAGTAACAACTATAGGCCATATCCTTATAATAATGGCAACGGCTATGGTAATTCTTATGGAAATTCTTACAACAATAATAGGAATTCACCCCCTGGACTTGAAGCCATGCTTAAAGAATTTATTAGTACACAAACTGCTTTTAACAAATCTGTTGAAGAAAAGCTTGGGAAAATTGATATTCTTGTTTCTAGAGTTGATAGTCTTGCTTCTGATGTTGATCTTTTGAAATCAAAAGTTTTGCCTAATGAGAATTATCATGATAAAATTACTACTACAGCAAATGCCATTCAAGTTAGAATTAATGAGAATATAAGATTAATGGCTGAACTCGCGTGCTAGGTGGGATAGAGAAGAAAATGAAAAACTAGCTAAAGAGAAGAATATAGCTAAAGTTTGGACTATTACCACCACTAGTAATGCTAATGCTACACATGTTGCTGCACCTCCTACTCATACTAATAAAAGAATTGGTGTTAGCAATGTTTCCACTTCTAATGCAAAGCGCGAAAAACTGCCCGAAACCGCTAAAACCGCTGAAACCGCCTGTGATAAAGCCGCTGAAATTTTTTCCAACATTGGGGATGATGATCCCATTGCTTTAGATTATAATGGTTTGAATTTTGATGATTGCCACATCTCTGAAGTTATAAAGTTCTTGCAAAAACTTGCTAAAAGTCCTAATGCTAGTGCTATAAATTTGGCTTTCACGCATCATATTACAAATGCTCTCATAAAAGCTAGAGAAGAGAAACTAGAGCGCGAAGCCTCTATTCCTAAAAATCTAGAAGATGGTTGGGAGCCCATCATTAAGATGAAGGTTAAAGATTTTGATTGTAATGCTTTATGTGATCTTGGTGCAAGTATTTCGTTATGCCTAAGAAAATTTATAATATGCTTGACTTGCCACCACCGAAAAATTGTTATTTGGATGTTAATCTTGCCGATCATTCTACAAAGAAACCTTTGGGTAAAGTTGATAATGTTCGCATTACCGTTAACAATAATCTTGTTCCTGTTGATTTTGTTGTCTTGGATATTGAATGCAATGCATCTTGTCCAATTATATTGGGAAGACCTTTTCTTCGAACTCGTTGGTGCTATTATTGATATGAGGGAAGGTAATATAAAATATCAATTTCCTCTCAAGAAAGGTATGGAACACTTCCCTAGAAAGAGAATAAAGGTACCTTATGATTCTATTATTAGAACAAATTATGATGTTGATGCTTCATCTCTCGATGTTACTTGATACACACTTTCTGCGCCTAGCCGAAAGGCGTTAAAGAAAAGCGCTTATGGGAGACAACCCATGTTTTTACCTACAGTACTTTGTTTTTATTTTGTGTCTTGGAAGTTGTTTACTACTGTAGCAACCTCTCCTTATCTTAGTTTTGAGTTTTGTTGTGCCAAGTTAAGCCGTTGATAGAAAAGTAAGTACTAGATTTGGATTACTGCACAGTTTCAGATTTCTTTGCTGTCACGAATCTGGGTCTATCTCCCTGTAGGTAGCTCAGAAAATTACGCCAATTTACGAGCATGATCCTCAGATATGTACGCAACTTTCATTCAATTTGAGCATTTTCGTTTGAGCAAGTCTGGTGCCATTTTAAAATTCGTCAATACGAACTGTTCTGTTTTGACAGATTCTGCCTTTTATTTCGCATTGCCTCTTTCGCTATGTTGGATGAATTTCTTTGATCCACTAATGTCCAGTAGCATTATGCAATGTCCAGAAGTGTTAAGAATGATTGTGTCACCTCTGAATATGTCAATTTATATTGTGCACTAACTCTCTAATGAGTTGTTTCGAGTTTGGTGTGGAGGAAGTTTTCAAGGATCAAGAGAGGAGTATGATGCAACATGATTAAGGAGAGTGAAAGCTCTAAGCTTGGGGATGCACCCGGTGGTTCACCCCTGCATATATCAAGAAGACTCAAGCGTCTAAGCTTGGGGATGCCCAAGGCATCCCCTTCTTCATCAACAAATTATCAGGTTCCTCCCCGAAACTATATTTTTATTCGGCCACATCTTATGTGCTTTTTCTTGGAGCGTCGGTTTGTTTTTGTTTTTGTTTTGTTTGAATAAAATGGATCCTAGCATTCACTTTATGGGAGAGATACACGCTCCGCTGTAGCATATGGACAAATATGTCCTTGGTTTCTACTCATAGTATTCATGGCGAAGTTTCTTCTTCGTTAAATTGTTATATGGTTGGAATTGGAAAATGATACATGTAGTAATTGCTATAAAAGTCTTGGGTAATGTGATACTTGGCAATTGTTGTGCTCATGTTTAAGCTCTTGCATCATATGCTTTGCACCCATTAATGAAGAAATACATAGAGCATGCTAAAATTTGGTTTGCATATTTGGTTTCTCTAAGGTCTAGATAATTTCTAGTATTGAGTTTGAACAACAAGGAAGACGGTGTAGAGTCTTATAATGTTTTCAATATGTCTTTTATGTGAGTTTTGCTGCACCGGTTCATCCTTGTGTTTGTTTCAAATAAGCTTTGCTAGCCTAAACCTTGTATCGAGAGGGAATACTTCTCATGCATCCAAAATACTTGAGCCAACCACTATGCCATTTGTGTCCACCATACCTACCTATACTACATGGTATTTTCCGCCATTCCAAAGTAAATTGCTTGAGTGCTACCTTTAAAATTCCATCATTCACCTTTGCAATATATAGCTCATGGGACAAATAGCTTAAAAACTATTGTGGTATTGAATATGTAATTATGCACTTTATCTCTTATTAAGTTGCTTGTTGTGCGATAACCATGTTTATCGGGGAACGCCATCAACTCGTTGTTGAATTTCATGTGAGTTGCTATGCATGTTCGTCTTGTCCGAAGTAAGGGCGATCTACACCGAGTTGAATGGTTTGAGCATGCATATTGTGAGAGAAGAACATTGGGCCGCTAACTAAAGCCATGATCCATGGTGGAAGTTTCAGTTTTGGACAAATATCCTCAAATCTCTAATGAGAAAAGAATTAATTGTTGTTGAATGCTTAAAGCATTAAAAGAGGAGTCCATTATCCGTTGTCTATGTTGTCCCGGTATGGATGTCTAAGTTGAGAATAATCAATAGCGAGAAATCCAATGCGAGCTTTCTCCTTAGACCTTTGTACAGAGCGGCATAGAGGTACCCCTTTGTGATACTTGGTTAAAGCATATGTATTGCGGTGATAATCCAGGTAGTCCAAGCTAATTAGGACAAGGTGCGGGCACTATTGGTACACTATGCATGAGGCTTGCAACTTATAAGATATAATTTACATGATGCATATGCTTTATTACTACCATTGACAAAATTGTTTCATGTTTTCAAAATCAAAGCTCTAGCACAAATATAGCAATCGATGCTTTTCCTCTATGAGGACCATTCTTTTACTTTCAATGTTGAGTCAGCTTCACCTATTTCTATCCACCTCAAGAAGCAAACACTTGTGTGAACCGTGCATTGATTCCTACATACTTGCTTATTGCACTTATTATATTACTCTATGTTGACAATATCCATGAGATATACATGTTACAAGTTGAAAGCAACCGCTGAAACTTAATCTTCTTTTGTGTTGCTTCAATACCTTTACTTTGAATTATTGCTTTATGAGTTAACTCTTATGCAAGACTTATTGATGCTTGTCTTGAAGTGCTATTCATGAAAAGTCTTTGCTATATGATTCACTTGTTTACTCATGTCATACATATTGTTTTGATCGCTGCATCCACTACATATGCTTTACAAATAGTATGATCAAGATTATGATGGCATGTCACTCCGTAAATTATCCGTGTTATCGTTTTACCCGCTCGGGACGAGCAGTAACTAAGCTTGGGGATGCTGATACGCCTCCGACGTATCGATAATTTCTTGTGTTCCATGCCACATTATTGATGTTATCTACATGTTTTATGCACACTTTATGTCATATTCGTGCATTTTCTCGGAACTAACCTATTAACAAGATGCCGAAGTGCCGCTTGTCGTTTTCTCGCTGTTTTTGGTTTCAGAAATCCTAGTAAGGAAATATTCTCGGAATTGGACGAAATCAAAGCCCAGGGGCCTATTTTTCCACGAAGCTTCCGAAGTCCGAAGGAGAGACGAAGAGGGGCCACGGGGAGCCAAACCCTAGGGCGGCGCGGCCCCCTTGGCCGCGCGGCCCTATGGTGTGGGGCCCCCGTGCCGCCTCTTGACCTGCCCTTCCGCCTATAAAAAGTCTCCGTGACGAAACCCCCGCACCGAGAACCACGATACGGAAAACCTTCCGGAGACGCCGTCGCCGCCGATCCCATCTCGGGGATCCAGAGATCGCTCTCCGCACCCTCGCCGGAGAGGGGAATCATCTCCCGGAGGACTCTACGCCGCCATGGTCGCCTCCGGTGTGATGTGTGAGTAGTCTACCCCTGGACTATGGGTCCATAGCAGTAGCTAGATGGTTGTCTTCTCCCCATTGTGCTATCATTGTCGGATCTTGTGAGCTGCCTAACATGATCAAGATCATCTATCCGTAATTCTATATGTTGCGTTTGTTGGGATCCGATGAATAGAGAATACTTGTTATGTTGATTATCAAGACTATGTCTATGTGTTGTTTATGATCTTGCATGCTTTCCGTTATTAGTAGATGCTTTGGCCAAGTTGATGCTAGTAACTCCAAGAGGGAGTATTTATGCTCGATAGTGGGTTCATGCCTCCGTGAATCTGGAGGAGTGACAAGAACCACTAAGGTTATGGATGTGCTCGTTGCCACTAGGGATAAAACATTAGTGCTATGTTCAAGGATGTAGTCACTAGTTACATTACGCGCAATACTTAATGCAATTGTCTCGTTGTTAGCAACTTAATACCGGAGGGGGTTCGGATGATAACCTCGAAGGTGGACTTTTTAGGCATAGATGCAGCTTGGATGGCGGTCTATGTACTTTGTCGTAATGCCCAATTAAATCTCACTATACTCATCATAATATGTATGTGCATGGTCATGCTCTCTTTATTTGTCAATTGCCCAACCGTAATTTGTTCACCCAACATGCCGCTTGTCTTATGGGAGAGACACCTCTAGTGAACTGTGGACCCCGGTCCAATTCTCTTTACTCGAAATACAATCTACCGCAATACTTGTTCTACCGTTTTCTCGCAAACAATCATCTTCCACACAATACGGTTAATCCTTTGTTACAGCAAGCCGGTGAGATTGACAACCTCACCGTTTCGTTGGGGCAAAGTACTTTGGTTGTGTTGTGCAGGTTCCACGTTGGCGCCGGAATCCCCGGTGTTGCGCCGCACTACATCTCGCCGCCATCAACCTTCAACGTGCTTCTTGGCTCCTCCCGGTTCGATAAACCTTGGTTTCTTTCTCGAGGGAAAACTTGCCGCTGTGCGCATCATACCTTCCTCTTGGGGTTGCCCAACGAACGTGTGAAATACACGCCATCAAGCTCTTTTTCTGGCGCCGTTGCCGGGGAACTGAAGAAAAGCTACACCACAAAGATTTCTAACTCCCACGTCAACTACGCACCATTAGGTCATAGGTACATGTGGAAACAAGGATCATACCCTATGATCCCAAGGTTCTCTCCGGTTCACCTCCGAGGGAGTTCCCCCCTATACATGCAGAATCTGCCTAAGTGTAGGAACCCCATGTCCGAGAAGCCGGGCACACCCGGAGGGGGTAGCATTGGATATGGAACCATCTCAAATCACTTTTGTGCATGCCATGTGGACACACACAACTTTTGGGGCCATTCCCTAGGTCCGATGCTCGATTTACGACGAAACCCTAGTTCCGTTGACCGCGCCGTCTACCCCTTTGATCGCATCCCATCGGTGGTCCCCCGGTGGGCGTATGCCTACGTTTGAGCTTGGTTAGGTCATAGGTACATGTGGAAACAAGGATCATACCCTATGATCCCAAGGTTCTCTCCGGTTCACCTCAGGGAGTTCCCCCCTATACATGCGAGACTCGCCTAAGTGTAGGAACCCCATGTCCGAGAAGCCGGGCACACCCGGAGGGGGTAGCATTGGATATGGAACCATCTCAAATAACTTTTGTGCATGCCATGTGGACACACACAACTTTTGGGGCCATTCCCTAGGTCCGATGCTCGATTTCTGACGAAGCCCTAGTTCTGTTGACCGCGCCGTCTACCCCTTTGACTGCATCCCATCGGTGGTCCCCCGGTGGGCGTATGCCTACGTTTGAGCTTGGTTAGGTAATAGGTACATGTGGAAACAAGGATCATACCCTATGATCCCAAGGTTCTCTCCGGTTCACCTCCGAGGGAGTTCCCCCCTATACATGCGAGACTCGCCTAAGTGTAGGAACCCCATGTCCGAGAAGCGGGCACACCCGGAGGGGGTAGCATTGGATATAGAACCATCTCAAATCACTTTTGTGCATGCCATGTGGACACACACAACTTTTGGGGCCATTCCCTAGGTCCGATGTTCGATTTCTGACGAAACCCTAGTTCTGTTGACCGCACCGTCTACCCCTTTGACTGCATCCCATCGGGGGTCCCCCGGTGGGCGTATGCCTACGTTTGAGCTTGGTTAGGTCATAGGTACATGTGGAAACAAGGATCATACCCTATGATCCCAAGGTTCTCTCCGGTTCACCTCCGAGGGAGTTCCCCCCTATACATGCGAATCCGCCTAAGTGTAGGAACCCCATGTCCGAGAAGCCGGCACACCCGGAGGGGTAGCATTGGATATGGAACCATCTCAAATCACTTTTGTGCATGCCATGTGGACACACACAACTTTTGGGGCCATTCCCTAGGTCCGATGCTCGATTTCGACGAAACCCTGAGTTCCGTTGACCGCGCCGTCTACCCCTTTGATCGCATCCCATCGGGGTCCCCCGGTGGGCGTATGCCTTCGTTTGAGCTTGGTTAGGTCATAGGTACATGTGGAAACAAGTACCATCCCCTATGATCCCAAGGTTCTCTCCGGTTCACCTCCGAGGGAGTTCCCCCCTATACATGCAGAATCTGCCTAAGTGTAGGAACCCCATGTCCGAGAAGCCGGCACACCCGGAGGGGTAGCATTGGATATGGAACCATCTCAAATCACTTTTGTGCATGCCATGTGGACACACACAACTTTTGGGGCCATTCCCTAGGTCCGATGCTCGATTTCTGACGAAACCCTAGTTCTGTTGACCGCGCCGTCTACCCCTTTGACTGCATCCCATCGGTGGTCCCCGGTGGGCGTATGCCTACGTTTGAGCTTGGTTAGGTCATAGGTACATGTGGAAACAAGGATCATACCCTATGATCCCAAGGTTCTCTCCGGTTCACCTCCGAGGGAGTTCCCCCTATACATGCGGAATCCGCCTAAGTGTAGGAACCCCATGTCCGAGAAGCCGGCACACCCGGAGGGGTAGCATTGGATATAGAACCATCTCAAATCACTTTTGTGCATGCCATGTGGACACACACAACTTTTGGGGCCATTCCCTAGGTCCGATGTTCGATTTCTGACGAAACCCTAGTTCTGTTGACCGCACCGTCTACCCCTTTGACTGCATCCCATCGGGGTCCCCCGGTGGGCGTATGCCTACGTTTGAGCTTGGTTAGGTCATAGGTACATGTGGAAACAAGGATCATACCCTATGATCCCAAGGTTCTCTCCGGTTCACCTCCGAGGGAGTTCCCCCTATACATGCGGAATCCGCCTAAGTGTAGGAACCCCATGTCCGAGAAGCCGGGCACACCCGGAGGGGTAGCATTGGATATGGAACCATCTCAAATCACTTTTGTGCATGCCATGTGGACACACACAACTTTTGGGGCCATTCCCTAGGTCCGATGTTCGATTTCTGACGAAACCCTAGTTCTGTTGACCGCACCGTCTACCCCTTTGACTGCATCCCATCGGGGGTCCCCGGTGGGCGTATGCCTACGTTTGAGCTTGGTTAGGTCATAGGTACATGTGGAAACAAGGATCATACCCTATGATCCCAAGGTTCTCTCCGGTTCACCTCCGAGGAGTTCCCCCTATACATGCGGATCTGCCTAAGTGTAGGAACCCCATGTCCGAGAAGCCGGGCACACCCGGAGGGGGTAGCATTGGATATGGAACCATCTCAAATCACTTTTGTGCATGCCATGTGGACACACACAACTTTTGGGGCCATTCCCTAGGTCCGATGCTCGATTTCTGACGAAACCCTAGTTCTGTTGACCGCGTCGTCTACCCCTTTGACTGCATCCCATCGGGGGTCCCCGGTGGGCGTATGCCTACGTTTGAGCTTGCTTAGGTCATAGGTACATGTGGAAACAAGTACCATCCCCTATGATCCCAAGGTTCTCTCCGGTTCACCTCCGAGGGAGTTCCCCCTATACATGCGAGAATCCGCCTAAGTGTAGGAACCCCATGTCCGAGAAGCCGGCACACCCGGAGGGGTAGCATTGGATATAGAACCATCTTAAATCACTTTTGTGCATGCCATGTGGACACACACAACTTTTGGGGCCATTCCCTAGGTCCGATGCTCGATTTCGACGAAACCCTAGTTACGTTGACCGCGTCGTCTACCCCTTTGACTCGCATCCCATCGGGGTCCCCCGGTGGGCGTATGCCTACGTTTGAGCTTGCTTAGGTCATAGGTACATGTGGAAACAAGTACCATCCCATATGATCCCAAGGTTCTCTCCGGTTCACCTCCGAGGAGTTCCCCCTATACATGCGAGAATCTCTCCTCGCCCTTTTTTTCCCGCCCACCCTTTTCCCGCTGCTTCTCTCCCGCCCCTTTTTCCCGCCCACCCTTTCCCGCTCCTTCTCTCCCGCCCTTTTTTCCCGCCCACCCTTTCCCGCTGCTTCTCTCCCGCCCTTTTTTCCCGCCCATTCTCTCCCGCCATGTTTTCCCGCCGTTTCAGCCCCTCGTCGGCCTATATATAGCCATGGCTTCTCCACTAACAGCACCAGCAACATTTCTCCCTTCATCACTTCTCTCATCCAATAGAACCACAAAATCCTTCGAGCTGAGCTGCCGCTGAGATGGCTCCTCGTCGCCGTAGCAACACGGGCTTCATCGGCGTTCGCCCGCGGCCTGCGGGACATTTCGCGGCTGAAATCACCGCCGGTGGTACGCGTGTGTGGCTCGGCACCTTCTACACGAAGGAGGCTGCTGCCCGCGCATACGACGTTGCGGCTTGGAGGTTTGGCCGGCCGCGCCACGAAATGAACTTCCCGGAGGTCGGGTCTCCGACGGAAGCTCGCAGTCTCTCTACCGAGCCACTACTTCGCTCACGGGGTGAAGCGCGGCGGTACGGGGCTGGCCGGCGGCGGATTGATACCACCGAGGCGGACGAGCGGTTCATGGCACAGTGGCGCGGAGACCATCCCGAGACGTCGAGGCAACGCGCGCATTCCGGAAGGAGAAGCGGACGTACGGAGAGAGAGAGGAGGGCGGGAAAGCGGCAGAGGAAGGCCGAGGTTGAAGCGAGTACGCCAAAGGAGAGGCGTCGACATGGGGGGAGAATGATGAACGGTGGTTGTTGTGGAACCTCACAACCACCGCTTCGCAGGACACCCCGGCGAGGATGAAGATTTCGACTTCTCCGATTAATATGTGTGTGTCGAGTCCGTGTGTCTAGCGGGTCATGTGTCGACCCGAGTGTTCTTTAAATGCTTTGGTTTGTGTGTGGGTCTAGTTCTTTAAGTGTTTTGGTTCATGTGTGTGGGTGTAGTTTCTTTAAGTGTTTTGCTTCCTCTCGTGTGGGTGTAGTTCTTTGTACTCGTTTCAGTTCGTGTGTGGGTCTAGTTCGTAAGCGCTTTGGTATGTGTGTGAGATTAGTTATTTAAGTATTTTGTATCGTGTGTGGGTCTTAAGTATTTTGTATCGTGTGTGGGCCATTCACCCCCTCCGAGGTTCGATTTCTGGCGAAGGGGTTCTATACCGCCCTTATACATATATATAGGTTTCCCGCAAAGGGGTTCGCCAAAATAGCAGTGAGAAATAAATAAACAAAAAAAAATGATTGGGATTAATAATTATCTCTTTGGTGCAAAAAAAAAATGGAAAAACAAAAAAAATAGCTGTGCCGACGGCCTTGTTTGTGCCGTGGGTGACCGTCGGCACAGAAGAAGGGGGACCCAGTTTTCGGTCCCGTGCCGGCGGCCGCCGTTGCGCCGTGGGCTACCGTCGGCACACTCGTAGACGGCGCCGTGACAGCCTAACGGCTGGGCCCGCCTGTCCGCGCGTGTACCGACGGCCGTGGCTGTGCCGACGGTGACCTTCGGTCGCCACCTTTCTCGTGCTCGACGGTCCGATTTGCGCCGACGGTGACCGTCGGTGTAGCCGCAGCAGTGTCGCCGACGGCCGGCCTGTGCCGACGGTCAGCTCCGTCGCCGGTCGACCAGGGCCTCTGTGCCGACGGCCCCGACATTTGGCCGTCGGCACATCGGCTGGCCGTCGGCACATGCCGTCTCTCCCGTAGTGACGGGTAGTTATTACCTCCGTTGCAAATAAGACCTTCACATCAATAGGTGATTTTGACTAAAGGAAATTTTCTAAAGATGGATACTTCTAAACCCGATATTAATTAGTCTAGGATTAAGTTATATAGTGTACCGACACCTAAGTTATAGACAGGTCGGGAGGGGGGAGTTTCCTTCCGAATGTTCATTTGGAACTTGTACATACGTGTATCCTGAAAAGTAATTGTTTGGAATTTTTGGAGGCATGGAAATACCGATTTTTGGGCCTTTCCTTTATCAGGTACCCATGAACCAGAGACCGGGCACGTATTTTTCTTTTTGGTTTTGACCCATGCGCAGCCATAGAGTCACTATGTACTAGTGTCGTAGTTCCCAAGTACCACATTAGGACTCCATGTCATAAAACAAAGTTTGCGTGTCGGTACAAAGAGTGTCCATCTTCGAACATGTATCCATGAGCATGATGCGGACATAGCTTCTGATGGAGCGGAAGAGCGGGTATATGTTGATGTCAAGGTTAATGCAAAGCTAATGTGGCTAGAGTCTTGGGAAGACATTGGCAACTTCATCTTCAATCTAACCATCCATATGAAGGTAATGACGTAACCAAGGAAACAACATAATTCATTTATTCAATAATCTAATCGGCAGAACTTTATAATTTAGATGCATCCTTTGATATACAAATTTCGTTTATGCTGTGAATGATTGTATCTTTATGTTTTTGTGATGGATGTGCAGTATAAATGTGAGACATGTGGTGTGTATTGAAGAATTACATGGCAATTTGGAGCATGTGAAGTTTATGAGCTTATTAAGTGATGTATTTGCCATGGTTATGTTTTTTTTCTTCGGCCCTGGCCTATGCAATTTATCATGGTTATGTTTTTTTTTTTTGAACAAGATCATGGTTATGTGATGTGCGCTTATCCAAATATCTTGGTAAGCAGATGTATATTGTGTACTATAGTCAAGGGGGGTATAGTTTTCCGGTCGTTCACGAACCCACCTAAAGGCATGTCGTGTACTATAGTTGTTTTAACTTTTCCTCACAAATATGCACGGTTCTTCCGGGCATGCATTAAGCTTGGAACGTTTGCACTGTTTACTTTTGAACTAGATCCACAGTCCGCATGCATACACAGACGGTGGAGTTAACCCTTGGCACATGTCTCTCACAGTCCCCATGCATGATACACGCTAGCTAGGCTCGACACGGCCAGCAGGAGCATTACGCGCGCGGGTACATGAACATGATCATACCAGGGGTATGCAGTCAGATTTTGTGGTGGCCACCCTAGCTTGTGATAGACACCATTATTGTCACTCACTTTGGACCCATTTATGTGCCACTACAGTCACCCTTAATGACTCGGACTTTTTTTGTTAACATGCTGAGAAAACACGTCGTTGCACTTAGGTTCTTCTCCAAGTACCCATATTTAATCTGACTTTTGCAATGCCATAACTAACTCATGGAAGCTTCTTTGTTGAGCTACAAAGAAAATTTAGGAAGAAACCTGTACTCCAATATATGGGTGTGAGTAGTTCTCAGTCTACATAGAACTAACCTAGTTGTCATCGAATCTAGTTGCAACTCATTAGCACAAATCACTCAAAAAATATAATGGTTGATGTATTATTCGTAGTTACAACGGGAGTGATGTTTTGGCACATGGGAGCATATGCTCCCTTTATTTTGAAATACATGTTAGACAAATTTTAAAATGTCAAAAAAATTAAAACAAAAATTTCGCGCGTACATCTTCATGTGCTACGCGCTCACAAAGTCGTTTCATGAAAAATCGACATGTCATGTGGCGTGTGCAAAAAAAGACAAAATTCGGTGCTGAAAAAAAGACTTGTCACAAGATAAATTTTCTCTTTTTCGTTTAGACTACAAAAAATATCATTTTTTCGTGAAACTTGACGAATACACATATATTATGGAGATATACATGTCAAAAAAATTTAACACTTAGAAATATGTTTTTATGGTAGAGGGATCATACGCACCCGGGAGTCGAATTGAGTTTCTAAGTTACAACCTAAATTTTAGTTGGAGGTCAACTTACAACTCAAATTTGCAACTCAAATGCATGAATCACGGTAAATATCCAGAATTTGCTAAACACTTGCTTAGTTCTGGATCAACTGAGAACTAGCAATTCCCCCTATACATATGTAGCTAAGCGGACCTACAGGCCGTCGGAAAATGTGGCCGGCCGCAACAAGCTAAGGTCGCACATATGCAGATACGCTGATACGCCGGAATAAATCGATCGATATCTAGGTTTCCGCAAGTGGCGCAACCAGCTACCCATCCATTTATCCACCTTTCCGCCGTTGCAAGGCGCACGCCCATGTTCGATTCTCCAGCTAGCTAGCTTCCCGTCACCGCCGGGCACGGCCTCCGTGTGCGTGCGTCCCCATCGACGATCGACGTCGATCGGCCGGGGACCCGCGCCGGCGACAAGTTCCAATCTCCGAACAGTGCCGCCGGCTGGGGCCTCAGATGGGTACATTTAATTTGTCCCCTCCCGTCCCCTGCCACGGACGTCGCGGCGTGGCCTCGCACACGGCCAAGAACGTTAGATCGACCCATTGATCCATGGATATATGATGATAGGTATGGCCGGGGATTGGTGTACGCACTACTGCACGCACGGCTGGCTACCCTAGCCTTCTTAATTAAGCTAGTCACATCTCCAACCTGGAGCGATCTTCAATCTTTACTGGCACTAGCCTTCGGATGATCCCTTCCAGGGTTTATCTGAGTAGAGTGACTAGCCGAGTCTGATAGTCCGAACAAGACATTTTCCAAAAGAATTATAGCGACATCCTGCAAAGGGTTATTTTATTTCGGAATCTTCTGTTTCTTTACATCAACTTCATTAGCCCAAGCCACCATCTCTCTCATTATTGTCAAGTTTATGTCGGCGGCCAGGTGCACGGCCGTCTGGAAAAGAAGGCCTCTAAAATCTTGTACCTTGAGAACATGGACTCAGTGAGAGACGATAAATCATGTCGCTTTTGATCAACTATTTTTGTTGATCGGTCAACTACGTGCTCTTTGGATCCGGCGCACGACCTCATGGCAACCATGATCAATAACGAAGATGGTGCTCAGAAAGATATTGTGTACGTTATACCCTTTCTGGAGAACACAACTGTCTTTCCATCCTTACGTTTGTAGTTGTATTTGGTCATCCATAAGATATATATGTCTAGTCTGACTATGGCGTTTTAAAGGCTGAATTACATGTAGCTCTTTATTTTTAAGGATTCAAAAGTCGTATTTTAAAAATCTAAAACAATATCCTAAAGGTAGCCAATGATTTATGTATAATGGTGTAAAATCTGAATGCCAACTAATTTGTATTCTAGGCTACAGAAAATTGACAAAACTTAATAGTCTTGAAATGTGTATTATTCACTATCAAATTTGTTAGACTTCTTCATTCTTGTGTAGCGTGGAATATAATGTAGTTTGTATTAAGATTTTACACCATTGTAGTTATTAACTAACTGAGTATTCTGATCCATCATCGGAGACTTACGCTAGCTGAATGGAAAATCGTTGAGCTTGGGTTGCAAAAATGCCTTAGTAGCTGGAAAGAAAAATTGCTATCTCTGGACGAAAGGCTATTTCTCATTAATTCAGTCCTAAATATATGGTAATGTATATGATATCTTTCTTCCAGCTGCCTATAGGAATCTTGGACAAATTGGATTATTTTCGATCAAGATTCTTTTGGCAAGGAGATAGTGAAAAAAAGAAATACATGTTGACCAAATGAAGTTCATTTGTCGTCCGAAAGAACAAGGTGGACTTGTTGTCCATGATCTTGAGGTTAAAAACGGAGCTTTGCTTGGGAAATGGCTGGCTAGGTTATTAACTGAGGATGGCGTATGACAAAGACTATTGCAGAGAAAGTATGTCGGCTCAAATGCGATTTCGCATATTATTTGGAAATCTGGTGACTCGCACTTTTGGGCTGGCATTATGACGATAAAAAAACACTTTTTCCAATACGAATATTTCTCTATCAAGGATGGGTCGGAGATACGGTTCTGGGAGGACAAGTGGTTGGGCTCAACCACCCTTCGAGAATAATATCCAACGTTATATAACATCGTACCACACAAAGGTGATACTTTGGCAAAAGTCATGGAAACATCGCCGCCAACTGTGTCGTTTAGGCGGGAACTTATTGGACCCTGATTAGCATCTTGGAACGAACTACTTATTCGGTTAGCTTCAGTCCATTTGATCCAGGGGGTTGTACTCCAGTGGAGTACTAGCACTAGGATTTCCCCCTCCCCCTCTCTCCCCGCTGAACAGTAACTGAGAGTCTTCTCCGTGCATCCGGGCCAAACTGAGGCCGACCTCACCGGCATTTCCGATCGAGGATGGCTAAGGGGCGGCGCCAAACTTCGTAGTTTGTATAGTAGGTGTAGATCTTGTTCCTCTGTGGCGTTTTGGAGTAGGATGCTAGATCTCGGCTGGATCTGGCGTGTTTTGGCTCTTGTGTTCGTGTCTGCATGGCTCCGGTGGCGGTTGCTATTGCAAGAGGCAGAGCTAAGGCCAAACATCTCCGACAATAAAGCTGTGAGGTCGTCCATTCTGGCGTTTGGCTGCAATCTCGACCAGTCGTGCCAAGGCATCTCCATCAAGCTTCCAAGGAGGAAGATGGCTTCGGAGTGCTCTACTGCAAACTCTTCAAATAAGCGCTCTAACCTCTACATCAACTTTGCCATGTTTTCCTGCTTCTCATGGCCTGCCGTGGTGGTGAGGGGGGCTGGGGAGGGGAAAATCATGGTGGTGCCTGATGCAAGGAGGTCTTCGGGAGACCTGCAACATCCAGGTCTAAGTTCTGTCTCCTCGGAGATTTCCAAGCGGTGGCGATATGCGGCCACTGCTATCTCCGGCCATGGGATTGGCCTCGCCGATCTAGACCAAGATGGCTCCAGCATCTTCTTCCTCCGATGTGGGAGGATCTTCTTCGCCCTCAGTGCGGCTCTCAGCGTCTCGGCAAACCCAAGTGGTCACGTCCCCGGTGTTGGCAGAGATGGCCATGTGCAGCGGCGCTTCTTCGGCGGAGTTCGTGGACCCGATCGTGTTTCTGCGGTCGTCAAAAGGGTGCTTAGTGTTAAAATTAGGTACCATGTTGTAACCTTCTGTTCCCTTAAGGTTATTTCTGCAAATATGTACCCACCACCTGAAGTTTAATACATAATCTAGGTCCTTCGGGGCCTTCCCATTTCAATTTTTTTATTCAGGGTTCTGATGAATTTCGTTGGGGTCTTACCAAGAACGGTGTTTTCTTGGTAGACTCGATCTATAAAGCACTAATTGAATCTGTCCAGCCAGTTATTAATAATAACTAGCAAGGTGGCCCTCGCAAATGTGAGGGCAACATCTTCACTCGTTAGCTATTTTGTAAATTCTCTGTTTGATTATTTGCAATAATATATATATATATATATATTCATGTTATACCAATGAGATATGATATGATATTGTAACCACCAAAGATATCTTGCATATAAATATTACAACTGCACCGAAGTTACACGGTCATGTACGCATAGCCCATGGTAAAACCTGGGGTGAATTTATTGGGATCATGTCATGTTATTTTCTTCGAAATTTTGCTATAAATTTTTAGATATCGAATTTTAATTAGCAATACTGATGTACTTCGAATATCTGTATACACATGCTCATGGACGCGAAGCCGATGGTATAGCCTTGCATACATATATTCCGACCGTGTCCTAGTATTTTATACAGTTTCCAAAACTTGGATATAAGGTTTTTGATTTTAAATTTAGTATTTCTGTATACATGCTCGTGTATGTGTCGCCGTCAGTGTAGCCTGGTGTGAATATATTCAGATCATGTTGTAGTATTTTGTACTGTTTTCCAAATTTGGATATCACTTTTTAGATTTGGAGTCTTAATTAGCAATATAGTTGCGCTTCATGTATTTTTATATGCACACTCATGTACGCGTAGCCAGTAGTATGGGCGCAAATATTTTTGGACCGTGTCCTATTATTTTGTATCGTTTTCAAAACTTAAGTATCAAATTTAAGTAAAAGAAGGAAAACTATGTATCTAAATAAGAACATGGAGGTACCTAAAGTTGACATGGTACGTGTCAACTGGTACGTGATAGGCTACGTAACAAATATTACTTCATTAAATTCTAGCCGTAAATTTTAGATCTAACTATCACAATAATTTAGATGATGTGGATTAACGTGACGCTTCTATTAGATATCCTTATTTTGCTTTTAGTATATAATAGAATAGAATAGATGCTTTTTTGGAAAATGAAGATACCTCTTTTTTGGGAAACACGGTACAATCAAAGACGCTCACACATACACGCACACACTCACCCCTATGAACACACACACGCATACCCTACCCTTATGAGCACATCCGAGAGACTGCGTCGAAGATAACCTTGATACCTCTAAAAACTAAGATTTTACATGGTATCTTAGACGCGGTGTTATTCTTACTAAAGATAACCTTGCTCGTTAAAACTGGCATGGCTGTAAGAAATGTGTTTTATTTCACGGAAAAGAGACGACAAAACACCTTTTCTTCTAATGTCGGTTCGCTAGGTCTATATAGTCAATCATTCAGATGTGTTCTATCTTATACCCGCCAAGAAGCATTGCAAATATATTTGGCAATTAGCTCAACGATGTGGATCCTAGGTTTAAATTACTTATCCAGGTGGGAGCGATTGCAGTTTTGGCTATGTAGAAATGACTATGTTTTTAATGATAAAAATTCTTCCCTCATGCAGGTTATTTACCGATGTACGACGTTGCTCCATTTATGGTCCTCGCTGCAGCGTACGACGGATCGAGACCTCTTTACGAAGGTGTCTACATGATTGGAAGATATGGCGAAAGAGTTTATTACCCAATATGGGTGGCTGCATAATCGCTTGCTCCTTCTGTCTAGTCCACCTTCATTCGTTATGTTCCAGTTGTATTGTTTTTCTAGTTCATGTTGTTTTGTCGTGGATATTATGGACGGTTGTGTGCATGTTAGTTATGAAGAGGTTGGATGTAATGCTGATCATTAAGTAATAAATCACCCTTTATCGAAAAACACCATTGTAGTATACATTATTGGCTATCTCAAGAATTTTCATTCATATTTTCTAAAATTTTGAAATACAAATTCTGAGCATTTAACAATAAAGAGTTATGTGTAGCTCGGCCTCCGTTTAAGTTTTCCTATCTAATATGATTGGATTTGCTAGTTCATCCGGGACGTTGCTTCCGTTTAAGTTTTCGTATCTAATATGATTGTAAACTCTTGCACAATGACTCTCTTGAGATCACGGAAATGGTGCTACGGACCCTAGAGAGTTCCTTTAGCAAGGTGTAGTGGACCATATTTACACAACGAAGAAATGAGCACACGCGTGTTTTGAATAATAAAAAGGTACAATTATAATAGGAGAAAATGTGGGCCCATAAAGACTAAGCTTAATTTAAGTTTCCCGCAAAAGGAACTTGTACCTTTGTTTAGGGTTGAATTTTATGATGGTGTGGCAAGTGGCTGAGTTTATGTCCGGCCAGTCCTCTAAATTTGTTAGGTTTCTTCGGGTGATACATGTATGGTCGGTTTCGAACCTCGCTGTCTGGTTGAAAGTGTGCTCTGATTTTTGCTGGTTGTAAAGAACTGATGCAGATGGATCGTGTCACGCGGATGTTGATTGCAAGATCACATGCACGGAAGTTCCAAAGCTAGCTAACCACTTCCCTTTCTTATTGGAACAACTATATGTGCTCCTATACGGGACACGTACTCTTAGAGAGTAGAATAGTTATTATATACCTATCTCTTATTTTTTCCGCAATTCATATTTTTTTCGAGCATCTCCCCCGCCGCGTCTCAAATAAGAACGGGCAGACAGACAGTTGCTCCCTCCACTTGGGGAGGATTGCCCCAAACCAGCGACCCAAAATCGACACCCCCCATAGGATTTTTGACCAAAAAAAATAATTAAATCTAGCAAATAAGGATATAAATTTGAATAAAGTTTTGCAAGTAGCAATTCAAATGTTGGCCAATATCCTGCCATCAACTCACCGTCATCGTAGTCCGTCTACCAAAAAACAACTTGGGCTTCATGGCCAAATGGATAGAAGGAAGGGCGTGAGCGGCGGTGCAACCTCCATGGCATTGAAGGCATGTTCGTTGATGCCGCCACCGCCTCTTGGGCTGCCATCACCTCCTTTCCGATCCTCTCACGGTACATCTCGTGCCAAGCTCGCGCCAATGGATCCATGTTTAACATGTCCGCCATCAAGATATTTGCTTCTTGCATCATCTTGGCCAATGTGATCGATAGCGCTGGGATTCCAAGTGTAGAGTGTTATGTCAGGATAGTATTTTCCCCACAAGGGTGAGTCGAGGGTTTATATCGAATTCTCGGGGAACTAGGCAAAGAGCGTTATCTCCCTCTCTTCTTCTAGCAATCCTGCAAAGTAAAATAAAGCCTTGTGTCCCCAACTCCACCATATGGTTATCAAGCACAAGGTTTCGTGTAAGTAAATAAAATACAAGTAATAATAAAACAAGTAAAACTAGAAAAAATAAATTAAATATGTAAAAATAGTAAAATGTGTTGATTGTTTTGGGTGTTTTGGATGCAAATAAGAAAAGTAAATATTTTTGTATGTTCGGATTAAAATAGTGAAGCAAACAGAAAAAAGATAAAAGCAATATAAATGTGTTTCTTATGATAAAAAGTGGACTAGGGTTCATGGGTTCAGTTGACTATTCTCTCTTTTAAGTTATAATTAACAATAGCAATTCATCAATAAGATATGAAGATGCAAAATAATAACATGTGAAACATACGCATTCATATGGGCATCACATCCTAACATAGAGATGATGCAACACATCTCTCTTATACTCCACAATAAAGGGAAAACTCCATGCAACCTTGTATTAATTAAAAGTGCATAACCATAAGTACATTGACATGATGTTTGAATATCAAATATGCTTCCTAGAAAAAACAAGATCATCACTTTTTTCATGTGACGAACATAGCACATGCATTCACTTTATCTCTAGTGAGATAGCAAATGAAAAGGCAAAACCATAATAGATCATAAATTTATTGTCACTATCCAATCACTAAAACCATCCAATCACTAAAACCATGCTACTCCATCTAATACACACATCACCCCACACACGCTCTTTCATAGATGTTGGATCACAACCAATACTTAAGAAAGGGGTACATAATATGCATCTATCAATACATTTTGCACATAATATGATCATATCTCATAGCATAATATCATAGAATAAGGATCCACCACATAGGTATTACAAATATGGCCATAATCATGTAGGGCAGCTCATCTGGCACTAATAACTATGAAGAACATGAGAGAAATAGATCAAGCTACTGCCTCAAACCCGTAGTCTAGAGGTGGATAACTCCCCCTTGATCATGGTGATGATGATGAAGAAGTTGGAGAAGGTGGAGATCCCTCCGGCGGTGATCCCGGCGGGGTTTTCCTCTCAATCTTCGCGGCGGCAGCCTCTGTTTTCGTGTTTCTGTCTTCTGCAGCGCTCTCCTCCCGAGAAATCTTCGGGGACATATATATTGTGAGTTTTAGGTCAAAATACGTAGGTTGGCGAAAGAATCAAGTGGATTGGACGATCGACGGCCAAAAGAGGGTGGGTGGGGCGCCCTACATGTTTGGCGCCACCTGACCTCTTTTGGGTCTCAATGCCATCCAGGTGTGCTTCCAAGCTCTATGGTGCTTCTCCCGATAAAAAAGTGAGGCTAGAAAAATCCTAGGTCAATTTGACTCAGTATAGGTCTCTGAAAGTGAAAAATATGCGAAACTGGGAATTCATGTTCTGCAGATTTATAAACCAAATAAAGGGGATATTTGGTAAATCACAATAAATCAATGTAAAGCATGGTATTATATGTTGCAAATATGTGGGAATTCAATATGACCAAGGACAATGTTCATGTATGCATTTTAAATGAATCAGCAACGTTGGATGCTTCATTTGCGGCCTTCATCATGCCAGCTTTGGCTTTTATCTTCGCGGCCTCCACCTTCTCCTGCCCGAGGCCAATTTTTACGTCTTGCTTGTCCAACATGGCCTTGCACATGGTGTCGCCCCTCTCATCCCTATCCTTGTTCTTGGCGTTGAAGGAGGAAACCAACATGGCCTTCCACATGGAGGCGTCAATGCCAGCCAATGTCGGCGCTCACTCCTCTCAGCCTTTGCTTTCTTGTTGCCAATTGGGCGCCCCACCGAGGTTGACGCTTCGTTCACTGGTCCACTTTCGCGGACTTTCTTGTCATTGAGGGATGAGCCAGACGTGGTCCCATTTCTTGGAACCTTCATGCTTTCTGAAGCAGTGCATGAAGGCAAAGCCTTTGCCCTTCTCCTCACTCTTGTACATGGGAAAGGTGTCGAGAATCTACCAATTCACAATATCATAACTTGAACACAACGGTGAGCATAGAAACATAGGCATTGAGAGAAAGTGACTTATGACATCCAACATTGGTTGCCCGCTCGCCTTCCTTTTCTCCGCCTTCGTTTTGCATCGATGGAATTTGTTGCACGCCATTTTTGATGATGTTCCACCAGCGAGACATGGCCGACTCGTTGCGGATCATGTGGATAGTGGCGTAGTCAACGAAGTTCTTCCTCTCAGTTAATTTATCGTAGATGCGCTTATAGTACTTGCCTATGTTTTGCTTGGCGCTGGTGATGGGGTAGAAGCTCAATGCATTCAACAAGTCAATAGGGCACTTGTCCTCCAAGGTCTTCCACTTTGGCCCACGGGTGTCGCCGACCTTCTTCTTCTTCTTCTTCGAGGTGACGCCGGTATCGACGTCGACCAGCTTGGCCTCTTGCTCCTCATCGTCCTCATCATTGTAGTTATCCTCGTCCTCCTCATCGCCAATGACGTGCTCGACATTGCGGCCATGGTGGATGATGTTGTGCAAAGCACAAAGTTGGGAAACCCCAAGAGGAGGGTATGATGAGCACAGTAGCAAGTTTTCCCTCAGTAAGAAACCAAGATTTAATGGACCATAGGAGAAAGAAATCACTTCTGAAGGTGTTGCTAGCTGAATTTGGCAGGGCGCACTACCGGTGTCAGCAACAACGTGGAACCTGCACACGACACAACCCAAATATTGCCCCAACTTATAGTGAGGTTGTCAATCTCACCGGTTTTGCGGAAAATAAAGGATTAGACATATAATGTGGAAAGAGATGTTTGTTTGCAGTGAAATAAAGAGAACAGTTCTTGCAGTAAGTAAAAGAGCTATTGCCGTGGGAGTTGGCAATAAAAAGAACAGGTATTTGTAGTGTAAAAGAAAGGACCGGGGTCCACAGTTCACTAGAGGTGTCTCTCCATAAAGATAAATAACATGTTGGGTGAACAAACTACAGTTGGGCAATTGACAGAATAAAGACCATACATGACAATATGATTACTATGCGATTCATTTGGGCATTACAACAAGATTCATAGACTGTAATCCAACTACGTCTATGACTAATAATCCACCTTCCAGTTAGCATCCGTACCCCTTTTAGTATTAAGTTGCAAGCAACAGATTATTGCATTAAGTAAAGTGTGTAAAGTAAACAATAGAATTATCCTTGGATAAAGCATTGTTGTTTTCTCCCTAGTAGCAACAGCACATCTACAACCTTATAAGTTATTGTCACTTTCCCAGATTACTAGAGGCATGAACCCACTATCGAGCATAAATACTCCCTCTTGGAGTCACAAGCACATACTTGGCCAGAGCATCTACTAGCAACGGAGAGCATGCAAGATCAGAAATAACATATGACAAGTTTATAATCAATATCAACCATAGTATTCAGTATTCAGCGGATCCCAACAAACACAACATGTAGCATTACATAAAGATGATATTGATCATGATAGGAAGCTCACAAGATCTAAACATGAAGCATAAAGTGGAGAAGACAACCATCTAGCTACTGCTATTGACCCCTAGTCCAGAGATGAGCTACTCACGCATCACTTCGGAGGCAGGCATGATGATGTACAGGCCTCCGGTGATGATCTCCCTCTCCGGCTGGGTGCCGGGAAGAGTGATGTCTACGGGAGCTTCTATTCTTGTAGACAGTGTTGGGCCTCCAAGAGCAGAGGTTTGTAGAACAGCAGCAAGTTTCCCTTAAGTGGATACCCAAGGTTTATCGAACTCAGGGAGGAAGAGGTCAAAGATATCCCTCTCATGCAACCCTGCAACCACAAAGCAAGAAGTCTCTTGTGTCCCCAACATACCTAATAGGTGCACTAGTTCGGCGAAGAGATAGTGAAATATAGGTGGTATGAATAAGCAGTAGCAACGGCAACTACACCAGAAAAGTGCTTTGCCCAGAACAGTAAACAAGCAGTAGTAATGCAGCAGTAGTAACACGATAGAAACAGTAAACAAGCAGCGATAGCGATATTTAGGAACAAGGCCTAGGGAATAGACTTTCACTAGTGGACACTCTCAACATTGATCACATAACAGAATAGATAAATGCATACTCTACACTTTTGTTGGATGATGAACACATTGCGTAGGATTACACGAACCCTCAATGCCGGAGTTAACAAGCTCCACAATAATGCTCATATTTTAGTAACCTTTAGTGTAAGATAGATCAAAAGACTAAACCAAGTACTAGCATAGCATGCACACTTGTCACCTTCATGCATATGTAGGAGGAATAGATCACATCAATATTATCATAGCAATAGTTAACTTCGCAATCTACAAGAGATCGTGATCATAGCATAAACCAAGTACTAACACGGTGCACACACTTGTCACCTTTGCACACGTGCGGGAGGAATAAAACTACTTTAATAACACATCACTAGAGTAGCACATAGATAAATTGTGATACAAACACATTGCAATCATAAAGAGATATAAATAAGCACCTCACTATGTCATTCAATAGTGAATAAGTATTCTGTGAAATATGGCCTAAGAGACCCACACGGTGCACACACTTGTCACCTTTACACACGTGGGACAAGGAGTCTCCGGAGATCACATAAGTAAAACTCACTTGACTAGCATAATGACATCTAGATTACAAGCATCATCATATGAATCTCAATCATGTAAGGCAGCTCATGAGATTATTGTATTGAAGCACATAGGAGAGAGATGAACCACATAGCTACCGGTACAGCCCCGAGCCTCGATGGAGAACTACTCCCTCCTCATGGGAGCAGCAGCGGTGATGAAGATGGCGGTGGAGATGGCAGCGGTGTCGATGGAGAAGCCTTCCGGGGGCACTTCCCCGCTCCGGCAGGGTGTCGGAACAGAGACTCCTGTCCCCCAGATCTTGGCTTCGCGATGGCGGCGGCTCCGGAAGGTTTACGTGGTTTCGTCGAACGCCCCGAGGTTTTTAGGTCGGGGGCTTTATATAGGCGGAGAGGCGGCGCAGGAGGGCTTCGGGGGGCCCACACCCTAGGGGCGTGCCCCCCCCCTTGGCCGCGCGGGGTGTGGTGTGGTGGCCCTGCCCCCTTCTCCGGCGGTTCTCGTGTGTTCCGGATGCTTCCGGGTAAAATAGGAACCTGGGCGTTGATTTCGTCCGATTCCGAGAATATTTCGTTACTAGGATTTATGAAACCAAAAACAGCAGAAAACAGGAAGTGGCACTTCGGCATCTTGTTAATAGGTTAGTTCCGGAAAATGCACGAATATGACATAAAGTGTGCATATAACATGTAGATAACATCAATAATGTGGCATGGAACACAAGAAATTATCGATACGTTGGAGACGTATCAGCATCCCCAAGCTTAGTTCTGCTCGTCCCGAGCGGAGTAAAACGATAACAAAGATAATTTACGGAGTGACATGCCATCATAAACTTGATCATACTATTTGTAAAGCATATGTAGTGAATGCAGCGATCAAAACAATGTATATGACATGGGTAAACAAGCTGAATCATAAAGCAAAGACTTTTCATGAATAGCACTTCAAGACAAGCATCAATAAGTCTTGCATAAGAGTTAACTCATAAAGTAATAATTCAAAGTAAAGGTATTGAAGCAACACAAAAGAAGATTAAGTTTCAGCGGTTGCTTTCAACCCGTAACATGTATATCTCATGGATAATTGTCAATGCAAAGCAATATAACAAATGCAATATGCAAATATGTAATAATCAATGCACAGTTCACACAAGTGTTTGCTTCTTGAGATGGAGAGAAATAGGTGAACTGACTCAACAATGAAAGTAAAAGAATGGTCCTCCATAGAGGAAAAGCATCGATTGCTATATTTGTGCTAGAGCTTTGATTTTGAAAACATGAAACAATTTTGTCAACGGTAGTAATAAAGCATATGCATCATGTAAATTATATCTTATAAGTTGCAAGCCTCATGCATAGTGTACCAATAGTGCCCGCACCTTGTCCTAATTAGCTTGGACTACCTGGATTATCACAATGCACATGTTTTAACCAAGTGTCACAAAGGGGTACCTCTATGCCGCATGTACAAAGGTCTAAGGAGAAAGCTCGCATTGGATTTCTCGCTATTGATTATTCTCAACTTAGACATCCATACCGGGACAACATAGACAACGAGATAATGGACTCCTCTTTTATGCATAAGCATGTAACAACAATTAATAATTTTCTCATATGAGATTGAGGATTTTGTCCAAAACTGAAACTTCCACCATGTATCATGGCTTTAGTTAGCGGCCCAATGTTCTTCTCTAACAATATGCATGCTTAACCATAAGGTGGTAGATCTCTCTTACTTCAGACAAGACGAACATGCATAGCAACTCACATGAAATTCAACAAAGAGTAGTTGATGGCGTCCCCGAAACATGGTTATCGCACAACAAGCAACTTAATAAGAAATAAAGTGCATAAGTACATATTCAATACCACAATAGTTTTTAAGCTATTTGTCCCATGAGCTATATATTGCAAAGGTGAATGATGGAATTTTAAAGGTAGAACTCAAGCAATTTACTTTGGAATGGCGGGAAAATACCATGTAGTATAGGTAGGTATGGTGGACACAAATGGCATAGTGGTTGGCTCAAGTATTTTGGATGCATGAGAAGTATTCCCTCTCGATACAAGGTTTAGGCTAGCAAGGCTTATTTGAAACAAACACAAGGATGAACCGGTGCAGCAAAACTCACATAAAAGACATATTGAAAACATTATAAGACTCTACACCGTCTTCCTTGTTGTTCAAACTCAATACTAGAAATTATCTAGACCTTAGAGAAACCAAATATGCAAACCAAATTTTAGCATGCTCTATGTATTTCTTCATTAATGGGTGCAAAGCATATGATGCAAGAGCTTAAACATGAGCACAACAATTGCCAAGTATCACATTACCCAAGACATTTATAGCAATTACTACATGTATCATTTTCCAATTCCAACCATATAACAATTTAACGAAGAGGAAACTTCGCCATGAATATTATGAGCTAAGAACACATGTGTTCATATGAACCAGCGGAGAGTGTCTCTCTCCAACACAAGCATGATGTAATCCAATTTATTCAAACAAAAACAAAAACAAAAGCACACAGACGCTCCAAGTAAAGCACATAAGATGTGATGGAATAAAAATATAGTTTCAGGGGAGGAACATGATAATGTTGTCGATGAAGAAGGGGATGCCTTGGGCATCCCCAAGCTTAGACGCTTGAGTCTTCTTGATATATGCGGGGATGAACCACCGGGGCATCCCCAAGCTTAGACTTTTCACTCTTCTTGATCGTAGTATATCATCCTCCTCTCTTGACCCTTGAAAACTTCTTCCACACCAAACTTTAAGCAAACTCATTAGAGGGTTAGTGCATAATCAAAAACTCACATGTTCAGAGGTGACACAATCATTCTTAACACTTCTGGACATTGCATAAAGCTACTGGACATTAATGGATCAAAGAAATTCATCCAACATAGCAAAAGAGGCAATGCGAAATAAAAGGCAGAATCTGTCAAAACAGAACAGTCCGTAAAGATGGGTTTTATTAGGCCACCAGACTTGCTCAAACGAAAATGCTCAAATTTAATGAAAGTTGCGTACATATCTGAGGATCATGCTCGTAAATTGGCTTAATTTTCTGAGCTACCTACGGGGAGATAGACCCAGATTCGTGACAGACAAAGAAATCCGGAACTGCGCGATAATCCAAATCTAGTACTTACTTTACTATCAAAGACTTTACTTGGCACAACAAAACACAAAACTAAGATAAGGAGAGGTTGCTACAGTAGTAAAGAACTTCCAAGACACAAATATAAAACAAAGTACTGTAGCAAAATAACACATGGGTTATCTCCCAAGAAGTTCTTTCTTTTTAGCCATTAAGATGGGCTCAGCAGTTTTAATGATGCACTCGCAAGAAATAGTATTTGAATCAAAAGAGAGCATCAAGAGGCAAATTCAAAACACATTTAAGTCTAACATGCTTCCTATGCATAGGAATCTTGTAAATAAACAAGTTCATGAAGTGCAAAGTAACAAGCATAGGAAGATAAAACAAGTGTAGCTTCAAAAATTTCAGCACATAGAGAGGCATTTTAGTAACATGAAAATTTCTACAACCATATTTTCCTCTCTCATAATAACTTTCAGTAGCATCATGAGCAAACTCAACAATATAACTATCACATAAAGCATTCTTATCATGAGTCTCATGCATAAAATTATTACTCTCCACATAAGCATAATCAATTTTATTAGTTGTAGTGGGAGCAAATTCAACAAAGTAGCTATCATTATTATTCTCATCAAGTGTAGGAGGCATAGTATAATCACAACAAAATTTACTCTCCATAGTAGGTGGCATCAAAAGACCACTATTATAATCATCACAAATAGGAGGCAAAGTATCATCAAATAAAATTTTCTCCTCAATGCTTGGGGGACTAAAACTATCATGAAAACCAGCTTCCCCAAGCTTAGAACTTTCTACATTATTATCAACAATGGTGTTCAAAGCGTTCATACTAATATTACTACCAGCATGCAAATAAGATTTCATAGGTTTTTTAATTTTCGCATCAAACAATCCATGTTTTAAATCAGGAAATAGAATAAGAAGCTCACTCTTGTACATTATGCCAAACTAGTGTAAACAAGAAACAACAAGATGCAATTGCAGGATCTAAAGGAAATAGCTTTGAGCACACACACAACGGCGCCGGAAAAATACTTTACACGGGACCGTAGTATGAGTGCCTTTTACCTTTCCTCCCGGCAACGGCGCCAGAAAAGTGCTTGGCGCGTAGTTGACGAGGGAGGAAAAATGCTTAGTTGCCGGGCTTGCCAATGTGTGAGTGCCGTTTACCTTCCCTCCCCGGCAACGGCGCCAGAAAAGTGCTTGATGTCTACGGGAGCTTCTATTCTTGTAGACAGTGTTGGGCCTCCAAGAGCGAGAGGTTTGTAGAACAGCGGCAAGTTTCCCTTAAGTGGATACCCAAGGTTTATCGAACTCGGGGAGGAAGAGGTCAAAGATATCCCTCTCATGCAACCACTGCAACCACAAAGCAAGAAGTCTCTTGTGTCCCCAACATACCTAATAGGTGCACTAGTTCGGCGAAGAGATAGTGAAATATAGGTGGTATGAATAAGCGATGAGCAACGGCAACTACACCGAGAAAAGTGCTTTGCCCGAGACGATAAACAAGCAGTAGTAATGCGGCAGTAGTAACACGATAAAACAGTAAACAAGCAGCGATAGCGATATTTAGGAACAAGGCCTAGGGAATAGACTTTCACTAGTGGACACTCTCAACATTGATCACATAACAGAATAGATAAATGCATACTCTACACTTTTGTTGGATGATGAACACATTGCGTAGGATTACACGAACCCTCAATGCCGGAGTAACAAGCTCCACAATAATGCTCATATTTTAGTAACCTTTAGTGTAAGATAGATCAAAAGACTAAACCAAGTACTAGCATAGCATGCACACTGTCACCTTCATGCATATGTAGGAGGAATAGATTACATCAATATTATCATAGCAATAGTTAACTTCGCAATCTACAAGAGATCGTGATCATAGCATAAACCAAGTACTAACACGGTGCACACACTTGTCACCTTTGCACACGTGCGGGAGGAATAAAACTACTTTAATAACACATCACTAGAGTAGCACATAGATAAATTGTGATACAAACACATTGCAATCATAAAGAGATATAAATAAGCACCTCACTATGCCATTCAATAGTGAATAAGTATTCTGTGAAATATGGCCTAAGAGACCCACACGGTGCACACCTTGTCACCTTTACACACGTGGGACAAGGAGTCTCCGGAGATCACATAAGTAAAACTCACTTGACTAGCATAATGACATCTAGATTACAAGCATCATCATATGAATCTCAATCATGTAAGGCAGCTCATGAGATTATTGTATTGAAGCACATAGGAGAGAGATGAACCACATAGCTACCGGTACAGCCCCGAGCCTCGATGGAGAAATACTCCCTCCTCATGGGAGCAGCAGCGGTGATGAAGATGGCGGTGGAGATGGCAGCGGTGTCGATGGAGAAGCCTTCCGGGGGCACTTCCCCGCTCCGGCAGGGTGCCGGAACAGAGACTCCTGTCCCCCGGATCTTGGCTTCGCGATGGCGGCGGCTGCGGAAGGTTTACGTGGTTTTCGTCGAACGCCCGAGGTTTTTAGGTCGGGGGCTTTATATAGGCGGAGAGGCGGCGCGGAGAGGGCTTACGGGGGGCCCACACCCTAGGGGCGCCCCCCTTGGCCGCGCCGGGGTGTGGTGTGGTGGCCCTGCCCCCTTCTGCGGCGGTTCTCGTGTGTTACGGATGCTTCCGGGTAAAATAGGAACACTGGGCGTTGATTTCGTCCGATTCAGAGAATATTTCGTTACTAGGATTTACGAAACCAAAAACAGCGGAAAACGAGAGCGGCACTTCGGCATCTTGTTAATAGGTTAGTTCCAGAAAATGCACGAATATGACATAAAGTGTGCATATAACATGTAGATAACATCAATAATGTGGCATGGAACACAAGAAATTATCGATACGTTGGAGACGTATCAAAGAGCTTCAGAACCCTCCCGAGCTAGGGTCGATGATGGCGGTGGCAACGGAACTTTTCGTGGATGGAGGCTTGGGTATTTAGGTTTTTCCGATCAAATGAATATATAGGCGGAAGGGCGAGGTCGGTGGGCGCCTCAGGGGCCCACACCAGCCCTAGGCGCGGCCAGGGGGTGGCCCGCGCCTAGGCATGGTGTGGCCACCTCCTGGCTCGTCTCCGTCTCTCCTCTGGACTCTGTGTTCGTTACACTAAAATAGGAAATTCGGCTTTTGTTTCGTTCAATTCCGAGAATATTTCCTGTACAACTTTTGTGAAATACAAAAACAGCAGAAAACAGGAACTGGCACTGTGACATCTTGTTAACAGGTTAGTTCCAGAAAATGCATAAAAGTGACACGAAGTGTAAACAAAACATATAGAAATTGTTTTCAAACAAGCATGGAGCATCAAAAATTATAGATATGTTTGCAACGTATCAGCATCCCCTAGCTTAACTCCTACTCGTCCTCGAGTAGGTAAGTGATAACAAAAATAATTTTTGAGGTGACATGCAGCCAACACAATCTTGATCAAGTTATTGTAAAAGCATTGTGAGCTGGGATCAAAGTATTCTAAACATAGACATGATAGATATAATTCTAACAATAGAACTTAGCAACTATGTTACACCATGAGAAGTAACTCAAACAAAAGATCATTAATAATAGTGCGCTGAAAGCAACTATTTGTTTCTGAGCATCGAGAAAACATAGCAAAATGGTATTCAGCTTGTCCTTTATGGAATAGCAAAACATAAATACCAGGACACATTTAAATTTCAAAGGGTGACTAGATACAAATAATTTGAGAACAAGCAATAACATAATAATGAATCAATCAAAAATAAATTTTGGGACTATGCACATTATACTCAGAATGACAACTATGATCTCTTAATTGGTGCATAAAGTAAAAAAAATGAAGACTCAACATAAAATAAAAAAAGGCCCTGCGCAGAGGGAAGCAAGATTACTCTTGTGCTAGAGCTTTTTATTTTAAATATAATAGAGGTGTTAAAAATATATTTTGAGAGGTATGTATGTCTATGTCAATGAATGGCATCAAATGATCTATCATCCTTTCATGTTTAATGGCTTCAAGAGCGGCTCCCATAGAGAGAACAATAAAGTTCCTCTTCTCCTTTGTTTGAACAAGCTAAGTTTATGATTTGTCAAGGACATAGTGTTAGGAGATTTTGGTTATTGGTTCATTTTATATTTTAGTGGGTTGGGAACCCGCTTGCCGGCTCTTTTGGCAATATTAAGGACTAGCACATTATGTATGCTAGTCAAAGTGTGAAGCCAAAATAAACATGAAAGAGACAATAAAGCATTCAACACTTCCTCGTGAGCTAAAATAGGAACACAAAATAGTTAATATTTTTTGAAGGTTTAAAGGTAGCACACAAGAAATTCACTTTGGAGTGGCGGTGAAATACCACATATAGGTAGGTATGGTGGACACAATTGACAACTTTGGTTTTTGGGAGTTGGATGCACGAGTAGAGGTCATACTCAGTACATGCGAAGGCTAGCAAAAGACCGGCAACGACCAACTAAGAGAGCAATAATGGCCATAATCATGCATAGCGATAAAACATTACTAATCAAAGCATAAAGTGATATTACAAGTCAAAAACTAAATGATCATATAGTCTTTAGGTTACTGGTTTGTATTCATAACATGGTGTAAGCATGTGCCAAATCAACCCAATAAAGCATCAAAGGAGAATACCACAATATTATGTTTTTGTATGATGGAAATAACACATGATTCTTTCAATGGCACATTAAGCACTCTCAGCTATTTGAGTCAAGTCATTATACAACAATAACTAATAAGAATATAATTAAAATAACATGTAACATGACATGCTAAAGTCTATGCCACAGTCTAAACAAGCTCCCTTTTGCACCACTATAAGCATAAAATATTTTACTCGTCTCCAACACCAATCAATTTATTTGAAACAACTCACATAGATAATAATCAATAAAGATCAGAGAGCTAATCATACCTAACTAAATAAAACTAACAAGCTCTGAACAAAATACGAGTGGAAAACAAGAGCTAACGCAGTACTAGCAAAAGAGAACAGTCGCAGAACAATAAGAGTGAAAACTAGAGTGTTCTATGCAATGAAAACAGAGTGTGTTATTCTCCAGAAAAAATATGCTGGGATCCAACCATATGCTACAACAAACAAAACGAAAGAAAACTGAAAACAAAAATAAAGACGCTCCAAGAACAACACATAGCATATGAAGCAATAAAAATATACACTACTAGGAAAAGGCTTATAGCCGCACTGCTTACCATCGGCGAGTTGGATTTGAAGATGTCGGCGGTAAGGCCTTCCAGGGTGGCCTAACCCTACCGCCGGCGAGGTTGAAAGGAAGATGCCAGGGGTACATGCGTTACCGCCGGCGAGTTCGATTTGAAGATGCCGGTGATATAATGGGCCGCGATGCCTCCGTCCGACCTGGCCTTACCGCCGGCGAATCCAGCCCAATAGTGCCAGGGGTAACGAGCCTTAACGCTGGCGAAATCAATTCACATACGCCGGGGCAAAAGCGGTCCCGTGCTACCGAACCTCTCCTCTCATGTAAAAAAAAGAAGTCTTCCTTCCACCCACCATCGAGCATTCTGTGGCTCTCTCGATCCACTTTCTCTCTCCCCTCCCAAATCATGCCGCCGCACACCCAAATCACGCCGCCACGCACCAACCCTACCCTAGCATCGCTCGCCTTCTCTTGCTCCACCCCGGGCGGCTACGCTACCCCACCTTCGGCCGCCATGGATGGACCTCCGCCCCTTCGTGTTCAAGCCCGGGGCAGACTCCAGGAGCTCCTGCGTCCGGCGACCTCCCCTCCCACCACCACCTCGCGGACGGCGCGTGCATCCACCGCGTCCATCTTCGTCACGAGCGTCGATGCGGACGACGGCCTGCTCTCCTCCGCGCTTCTCCCTGGTTCTCGCTCCCGCTGCTGTGCCGCACCTGGCGCCGCCGCGCGTCGAGGTACTGGGTGAGGGCGAACCTCCACGGGTTGGACTCCGCCGGGGGTCTCCACGCGATGTCCCCGCGCCGCCCCATCTCGCCCTCGCTGCTCTAGCCGCTGCACCGAACCGAGTGGCGTCGCCGCGCTTCGGGTGCACGGAGAGGCCGAGCCTCTCCTCGGGATCCATCGGGGCGCTCCTCGTGGGCGGCCGTCGCAGCCGTCTCAACCTCTGCCCCCGCCGGTGTACCGCAACGGGTGCCACCGCACGTCAGGTTCCAGGGTGAGGGCGAGCCTCCACAGGCTGCACTCTGTCGAGGGCCTCCAGGCGGCGCTCCAGGTCCAGCATGAAGTTCGCCGTGCGCGCCGAGCTCCAGCACCTCCGCGAGTTCATCACCACTGCAGCGACAGAGCTCCGGCCGATGGTGGACAAGATGCGTGACCTGATTGCGTTTTTTCTTCTTTGTAGGGTGTTCTCCGTAAATTCCCCTGTCAGTTGTATTTCCGCTACGGCCGTCGTTGTGTGGACCTACTTTTTTTCTTAATCCTGTACAAACTTACCGTCGGCGAATTGGCCTGTGTGCCAGGGGTAATTCAAGGTAGTTCTGGCGAAATGGAAGACGCCAGCGGTAACCACTTACCACCGGCGAGGTTATCGCCGGCGAATGCGAATGCACCGGCGGTAGGCCTTTTCAGGTCGCCAGCGGTAAGCCATTTCCTAGTAGTGATAGCGTATTGAAAGATGAACTGATACTTTGTTGATGAAGAAGGGGATGCAGGCATCCGCAAGCTTTGACGCTTGTAACTCTTGGATATTTTTTGGGGTGACATGGGCATCCCCAAGCTTGAGCTTTTGTCCATCCTTCATCTCATCACATGATTCTCCTCTCCCTACACTTCCTTCATACGAAACTTCACACAATTTTCATTAGCAGCATTAGTGCAATCAAAATAACAAATCCACTTTGGTTCAGTTCTAACACAAGTCAAACATCCATTAAAACATTTGCTACTGTAGAAACTTATTCAAAAATCTCTTTCTCTCAAAAGAACTCAAAAGGAAAAAGATTAAAAGGCAAATGCAAATAGTGACAGAAATCTGTCAAAACAGAACAACAGGTAAAGATCGATTCTTTTCCAAATCCTCTGTTGCTCAAATCGAAAAGTGCAAAACTAATGAAAGTTATATAATAACCTGGGTCACATGCTAAAAAATTATCAGATCAATATGACGTTCTAGCCGGGAATATGAATATTTTTAGTGACAGCACAAAATCTGTTTCAGGACAACAACTTCGCCAAATCTTACTTTCTTCCTATTAGAGGCTATCTTTGGCACAAAAACAAAATAAAAAATGATAAGGAGAGGTTATTACAGATGTAACAACTTCCAAGACTTAACAAAAGAAAAATTACAAAAATAAAATATGGGTTATCTTCCAAGAGTGCTTTTCTTTAACGCCTTTCAGCTAGGCGCCAGAAAAAGAGCTTGAATCAAGTATTTTCAAGTGAAGAAGCATCAAGATCAATGCATGAAGTCTTTTCAACAAGGAATTTTATTTTATTCATATAAGTTTTAGAAGACCCTCTCTCAACACTCTTGGGCTCACTACTTTCGTCAAATGATTTTTCAGGAACAATCTAATCAAAAAAAAAATTCCAAACCTTCATGCATTCCTACGAGTTTGAAAGATATTGGTATTTTGATTTCCTCCCTATTATCAGGTTTGGTTTTGTCTATATTTTCTAGTGTACCAATAACATCTATCTACACATGTGCCTAGCATGCATCTTAAATCGATCAAAACTTTCCTAGCTTCTATAACAACATCTCTAAATTCTTTAAGCAATGTTTTCAGAATAAAATCTCTCTTTTCATCATTCTCAAGTTCATGAAGTTCAAGAAATATTTGCTGCATTATGGGGTTAAGGTTAACAAACCTAGCCTCCAACATTTGAACTAAATTAGTTGTAGCAGTTTCATAATTAGGAGCAAGTTCTACTAAGGATCTTTCCTCAATATCTTTGTGCTTTCTAACATGATTAAATAATTCTTCAATGTTACCTCTCCCAATTATAGAACCACTACCTATTGGTAGGTATTCCAGAACGTACTTAGGGATCAACATAATGAGCTAAAAATAAAGCAACAAAATAACAACTATAAAACAAACTAATTTTTTGTGTTTTTGATAAAAAGAAGCAAACAAGACAAAGTAAACTATGCAAAACAATAACAAAGTAAAGAGATTGGAGATGAGAGACTCCCTTTACAGAAATCATCTTTCTCCACGGCAATGGCGCCATAAAAAGAGCTTGATATTGTGCAAAGCACACAGTTGGGAAACCCCAAGAGGAAGGTATGATGAGCACAGTAGAAAGTTTTTCCTTAGTAAGAAACCAAGGTTAATCGACCAATAGGAGAAAGAAATCACTTATGAAGGTGTTGCTAGCTGACTTTGGCAGGGTGCACTACCTGTGTCAGCAACAACGTGGAATCTGCACACAACCCAACCAAAATATTTTGCTCCAACTTAGAGTGAGGTTGTCAATCTCACCGGTTTTGCTGAAAACAAAGAATTAGACGTATAATGTGGAAAGAGATGTTTGTTTGGAGTAAAATAAAGAGAACAGTGCTTGCAGCAAGAAAAATAGCTATTGCCGTGGGAGTTTGCAATAAAAAGAAGATGTATTTGCAGTGTAAAAGAAAGGACCGGGCTCCATAGTTCACTAGAGGTTTCTCTCCATAAAGATAAATAACATGCTGGGTGAACAAATTACAGCTGGGCAATTGACAGAATAAAGACCATACATGACAAGATCATTACTATGAGATTCATTCGGGCATTACAACAAGATTTATAGACCGTAATCCAACTTCGTCTATGACTAATAATCCACCTTCCGGTTAGCATCCGCACCCCTTTCAGTATTAAGTTGCAAGCAACATATTATTGCATTAAGTAAAATGTGTAAAGTAAACAATAGAATTATCCTTGGATAAAGCATTGTTGTTTTCTCCCTAGTAGCAACAACACATCTACAACCTTAGAAGGTATTGTCACTCTCCTATATTACTAGAGGCATGAACCCACTATCGAGCATAAATACTTCCTCTTGGAGTCACAAGCACATACTTGGCCAGAGCATCTACTAGCAACGGAGAGCATGCAAGATCAGAAATAACTTATGACAAGTATATAATAAATCTCAACCATAGTATTCAATATTAATCGGATCTCAGCAAACACAACAAAGCTCACAAGATCTAAACATGAAGCATAAAGTGGAGAAGACAACCATCTAGCTACTGCTGTGACCCGTAGTCCATAGATAAACTACTCACGCATCAGTTCGGAGACGGGCATGGCGATGTAGAGGCCTTCGGTGTTGATCTCCCTCTCCGGCAGGGTGCCGGAAAGAGCTTCAGAAACCTCCCGAGCTAGGGTCGACGATTGTGGCGGTGACGGAACTTTTCATGGATGGAGGCTCGGGTATTTAGATTTTTCCTAATCAGATGAATATATATGCGGAACGGTGAGGTTGGTGGGTGCTCGAGGGGCCCACACAACCCCTAGGCGCGGCCATGGGGTGGCCCGCGCTTAGGCATGGCGTGGCCACCTCCTGGCTCATCTCCATCTCTCCTATGGACTCCGTCTTCGTTACAGTAAAATAGGAACTTCGGCTTTTGTGTCATCCCATTCCGAGAATATTTCCCGTACAACTTTTCTAAAATACAAAAACAGCGTAAAAACAGGAACTGGCACTGTGGCATCTTGTTAATAGGTTAGTTTCAGAAAATACATAAAGTTTCACGAAGTGTAAACAAAACATATAGAAATTGGTGTAAAACAAGCATGGAGCATCAAAAATTATACATACGTTTGCAACATATGAGTGGATCATGTAGCTCAAGATCTCGGAATTGGTCGCCTTAGCGGTCAAGCACATGTTCAATCTTTAATTTGCACACAAATAGCCGTTCAAGCTAAAAAGGTGCAAAATTTACCTCGTCCTCGCTTATGCGTGCGCCGAACGAATTGTCGATCACACGGCGGTAGTTTATGCCCTCGCTGATGAATAGGGAGTGGGGCAGGCCGGTGCCATCAGTCACGTGGCTACCGTAGCTACCAGACCATCGACGTATGCCCGACGATTCAGTGTTGTCGTTTTTAAGGTCAAGCCCGTAGCGGCGCCGTCCTGAGGTGGTCACCGGTGAGAATGGGGCATTGGGATCGACGATCATGTCGCTCTCGCTGAACTCGGGGAGCAGCTGACGGGGTCGTGCATCTGTGACAAGTGCATCTGCGACAACGACTGCGGTTCTCTGAAGAACGCCGGTGACAACAGGGAGGAGCTCACACGCATGGTGTTTCCATAGTTCCCGCTCACCGCTTCAGAGTACTAATGTGTCCCACAGAGGCTTAGGCATACCTACGTTGATGCCACCTCCGCTGTCGCGGCCTAGTTTGCCTCGCCAACATGGCACCACCTCTTGTGGTCCACCTCCACAATGGCGCAGCGGCGCCTCTCGGCAGCCCACTCCTCCTTCAACATGTGCGCCAACTTATCCTTCAAAGTAACCTTGCGTGTCTTCGGGGCCCCCTTCATAGTCGACTTCTTCTTCTTAGGCATGTTGGAAACGGCAATGGCGACAGCACTCGCTGGAGAGGAGGGCCGGAGCTGGAGTGGCGGGAGGGAGCTAGATAGGGTGGCGGGAGAAATGAAGGAGGGCAGGAGGGGAAGATAATAGGGAGTACAAGTAGGATTTTTGGGCTAGAGACTGCCAGGGGAAGATATTGTACACATCACAACCCAATACTCTTACCACTGTCCAAAAAGGATGATATTACCGTGCCATTGCATGTTACATCCGATCATATTGCATTCAAAACCACAAGATCCTTGCAGTCACGAAGATGATGATAAATCTTTCACCCCACTATCACGTACCTAAGGTGCTGCTTGTGTTGAAGGCATTGCAAGAACACCCATTTGCTCAGGTGCTCCTTGTGATAATGGAAATGGTTGTTCCATGGCCTAAATAGCCATGTAGAAGCTCTGGTACTCTGCTTGTGCCTTCTCCAATGTTTCATACCCCATGTAGCTGTTGTTGGAGTAGCCATTGACTTACTCTTGGCAGATCCTCCATGAGTTATAGATATTGGATTCATTCCTCAGAAGACCACATACCACTAACATGGCGTAAGAAGAACAAGCAAGGTTGTTGATCGATCATGAGAATGAAACAACTCATAACATAGCAACACAAAAAACCTTCCAAAAAAACATAGCAACACAATGTTGACAACGCATCATTAACTAAATTGGAGCATGCATGATCATTGCAAAAGTGGATCAAAATTCCATCCTATACTACTATGGTGTAATCCTACCATCACAACAAAATTGGATGCCATCCTAACACCACACATTGGTAGGAAATAGCTTACTACTGGCGTGTAAATTTTTCTACCACTCACGAGCCCCATCCCACGACTGGTAACTCGCCAATGGTATACGCTACCAGTCGTGTGCATGCCAAACACGCAACCGATACTTGGCACACTAGTCGTCTGCGGCCCTCACGCTTGCTCCGTTATATTTGCTAATAGAGGGCAGCGCCACTCACTACTAGTATGTGGACTAATTCCCGCGTGCCGCCATACAACCATTATTGTTGTATTTTTTGCGCGCATGTTAGCTTATTCCACCTAATGTGCCAGTGTATGTGCATAGAAGTTATCTAGGATCATGAGTTTTTAGTCGATCTGAACGGGAACCATGTAACAACATATATGCACAGTTTGAAAAATGTGCACGATGAGATACCATTACAATATACAGTTTTGGAATGCACGATCGACGATTTCAAAGTTTAGAAAGAACAAAGACAGAGTTTTTAACTAGCACGGTGGAGCAAGCAGAGGTGTGCGGTGCGACTGGCGATCGCAGGAACGGTGCGTGATTCGCCGGAGGAGCGAGTGGAGAGGTATGCAGTGCGGCTGAGAAAGTTAGATTGGAGACAGAGAAGTTGGGGAACTAGCGCAACTACGTCGATTCAAATTTGTTTTAGTCAAAACTTTGGCAGCGGAGACCATGGGAGCTGGCTACCGTTAACTTATTGGCAGCACGCAAGATAAGACCACGCGATAAATATTATGGTTTCACATCTGCGCAAATATATTAACAGTGGGTTGGCACTCACACACGCGGCTGAAATGGTAATATCGGCCGTGTGCGTGTTGTACCGCTCGCTGCAGGTAATTTTTGGCCCCGGACGCAGCCGGAGCCCACTTAGTAGTGGAGAGCGACAACCGTGGGTCCGCTAGCAGTATGACATTACTGGCTGCGTGCCTATTCATGGCACGTGACATGTAAAAGCAGTCGCGTGGGCCACAGGGGGTGTGCTTCCAATATGCCTGCCCATAAAGCATTTCCCCTACTAATGGCAAGTTCACCATCACATGAGGGAGTATATACCACCTCATCATACTTACATGCCATAAGAAGTCTTTAATCCCTAGCTACAAGCAAAATCTACATCATTGTCATCATCATCATCAAGTCAACACGCCATGACCTTCACCTCCATGCATGCATCATCTCCCCCATGTTTTCACAGTACTTGATAGCGTGCAATTGTTGGGGAACCCCAAGAGGAAGGTGTGATGAGCACAACAGCAAGTTTACCCTCAGTAAGAAACCAAGGTTTAATCGACTAGTAGGAGAAATGCGTGACTTCTGAAGGTGTTGCTAGCTGACTATTGACAGGGCGCACTACTGGCGTCAGCAACAACGTGGAACCTGCACACAACACAACCAAAATACTTTGCCCCAATTTACAGGGAGGTTGTCAATCTCACCGGTTTGCTGAACACAAAGGATTAAACGTATCGAGTGGAAAGAGATGTTTGCAGTAATTAAAGAGAACAGGATTCCAGAAACTAAACAGAACATGATTGCAGTGGTTGAATTTATCAGTGTAAAGCAGTTCACTAGAGGTGTCTCTCCATAAAGATAAATAGCATGTTGGGTGAACAAATTACAGCTGGGCAATTGACAGAATATCGACCATACATGACAAGATGGTTACTATGAGATTCGTCTGAGCATTACAACATAATACATAGACCGTAATCCAACTGCGTCTATGACTAATAATCCACCTTCCGGTTATCGTCCGAACCCCTTCCAGTATTAAGTTGCAAGCAAGAGATCATCGCATTAAGCAAGGTGTGTAAAGTAAACAATAGAATTACCCTTGAATAAAACATTGTTGTTTTCTCCCTATTAGCAACAACACATCTACAATCTTAGAAGTTATTGTCACTCTTCCAGAAAACTAGAGGCATGAACCTACTATCGAGCATAAATACCCCCTCTTGGAGTCACAAGCATCTACTTGACCAGAGTATCTACTTGGAACGGAGAGCATGCAAGATCACAAATAACATATGACAAGAATATATAATCGATGTCAACATAACATACAATATTCATCGGATCCCAACAAACACAACATGTAGCATTACATAAGGATGGTCTTGATCATGTAGGGCAGCTCACACGATCTAAACATGAGGCACAAATTGGAGAAGACAACCATCTAGCTACTGCTATGCACCCATAGTCCAGGGATGAACTACTCACGGATCACTTCGGAGGCGGGCATGGCGATGTAGATGCCTCCGGCGATGATTTCCCCCTCCGGCAGGGTGCCGGGAAGAGCTTCAGAACCCTCCCGAGATGGGTTCTGCAATGGCGGCCGCGACGGAACTTTTCGTGGATGGAGGCTCGGGTGTTCAGGGTTTTGCCGAGATCGTGAATAAATAGGCGGAGGGGCGATGTCGGTGGAGGCCAGGGTGGCCCACATCTTTGTAAGGACTAACTCTTCACTTCGGTCGTATGGATACTCATTCAGAGGGAAGACAGTGACGGCCTATCCACTCACGGACCGACCTACGCGTCCAACTCTGAATTGGTGGGACAACATCATTGCTGGCAAATTGGTTGCTGACAAGCGTCGACTTAGTGGACGTCTATTGTATGTGCTATGGAACGTTTGGAAAGAAAGAAACTGGCGCATCTTCACGGGTCGCCGCCTCACCTACCTTGAGGTTGCATCGATTGCAAGGGATGAAATCATGTAGAGAGATCGAGCTTTTGCGATCGCCAGGCAGATCGAATTATCCCGCCGAGACAGATTAGAGTGTTTTTTGTGTTGTTTTTTTTGCTTGGTTTCTCGCATGTTTTACACCTTAAACTAAACATGCTCTCTATGTACAGTTATCCAGTTTTTCCTCTTGCTTAATGTAAAGGCAGTGTTTTTGCTGGTTGCTCGAAAAAACAATACCATGCACCTAACAAAGGCGGCCTTATTGATGGGCAGCTCGACGGAGGAAGGGCGTATGGATGGGGATCTCCTGACGAGCCACTTGAGGCTGGTGATGGAAAGCTACGTGTGATGGACGCGGCTTGGCCGGGCTCCGGGCATGTGAGAACTCCCCCGTTTCGCTCGCCATGTCCGAATCACACACTCCCAGGTCCCGGCGTCAATGATGTAGAAGTATGCCTGTTTGGTTGGCATGGCAATGTCAATAAGCTCCAGCGAGCTGCTGAAAGGGACGCCCCCTCGCTTGGATCAGACTGCACATCGTCAGGCAGTCAGGCAAATGGCGGCATGCATGGTGCGTGTAGGCTAATCTGTGGGATAATGATAATGTTTGATCGATTGATCAACTCCGGCGCCTTAATCAACAAATGTTGACTGCCCCGTACGGCAAAGATATGACATTGTACGTACCTCGAACAAACCAGAGCACTGCAGCCGCAAAGCAAAACCTCGTTGGTACTAGGAGTGAATAGATTTCTCGCTGCCGCTTGCTGTGGAAACTGGGGAGATCTCTGGGGCGCGGCCAGGCCTGCCTGCCTCGACAGTCGACACGCACATCACCGTCTTCACCACGCACCCGGGCAGCAAACCTGGGACGCGCTCTCTGCGACTGTACGTCCGTCTCTGCTTTCTGTTCCTCTGGCACGGGCGAGCCCGCCCGCCGGAGGGACGGCGATTAGGCCCCGCCGCCGTGGAAAAGACTCTGCGCCACGAGCGTTCTCTTCTCGTATGCCTTTTCGACCTGTGATCCTGTCGTCGTCGTCGTCGTCGTCTTCGTTCGTCGGGGTGGTAATTGTACTTGCGCAGCGCGAAACAGCTGCAGCAGCCATCACATCAGTCAGTCAGTGGCCAGGGAGGGGGATTAATTACACTCGGAGTTATGGGGAGTGGCGCCGTGCGGGAAACGGGGAGCATGCAGCTGCAGCCAGCAGGCCGGCCGGCCCCGCCACGCATGGCTCGCCGGGGAGCTACTCCTACCCAAAACCAAATTTAAAGCGCTGGATCGTCGCGTGGCGGGTCCGGCGCTCGCGGCCGGGCAGCTGCCCCAAGCTACTAGGCGAACCTGCCCGGGTCCTGGCTGGATAGGGCGGAGCATCGTTCGCCGTGACCGGCGGATAGGTCGATCCGTCGCTCTCCTCTCTTTGTCCGGCCAGTCAACTTGTCGGTGCACGCAGTTAGGAATGGTTGAAATCGACCGCACGTCCGTTTTTATCGGGTGGCTCCAGCGGCATGACGTATTTTTTCTTTCGAATTTCCGTTTTTATCGGCGCGTCGGCAGTGCTGGAGGTGGAGGAGCCCAGGCCTATGGCGGAGGTGGAGGTGGAGGAGCCCAGGCCTGTGGCGGAGGTGGAGGTATCGCCTCCTTCGCCGGATCTCGGCGCTCCTATCTGGCTTGCGCGAAGGCATGGGCGGGATGGGCACCCGGCGGTAGCTGAGCCGCCAGCCGCCATGCATATGCACGTCCCCCCAGGCGTCGCACGGCGTCCAGTTAGCGTGCATCAGCCGCCCTACGCTGACGGGCATCGGCATCCTATGCGGCCGCTCCACCTTCTTGGTGCCGCTGCCGGACACCTCGAAGTCATTCTTCTTCTTCTCCATGGTGCTGCGACGGCGCGCGACGGTGGTGGTGGTGGGAGTGGAGGTATGGGCGATGGCAGGAACGATGCCGGTGGACTTTGAAGGCCGCCCGCGCGCGGGAAACGTTGCCATTGAAGGCGCGCAGATGCCCAGCCGCCGCCCGCCAGTCCGCGCGCAGAAAGGAAACCACGACATTGATGGTGAAGGCTGCGGTGCAGACGCGGAAGCGATGACCTTGATACAGGCTCGCTGCCAGGCCCCGTGGAGAAGCGAGCGGTCACTTGGGGCGTCCGCACGGCGTCCGTCGCGACACATTCCAGACGTAAATATGCGACGGGTTTGCGTCGCTGCGGATGGCTCGATCACGATGCGTTGCTTCGCTGGAGATGGTATCAGACACATTTTTTATCCGGACGGACGCAAACGATCGCTCAGCGTGCTTTTCCTCGCCTCGCTGGAGATGCCCTAGATGCATTTGATCCGTTTGCGTTGGGTCGCGAAATTACTCTTAGGGCATCTCCAGCGGGCCAACGCATTTCGGACGTCCGAAATGTCCGTTTGCGTCGGCCCGCGGACGCGTTGTGGCCCAGGCGACCGTTTGCGTCGGGGGTAGCTCCAGCGGTGCGGACGCATATTTTATCCCGGGACAGCGTCAAGGTCGCTAATGGCGTTTTACGTCCCGTCGAGGACTGCCGCCGGCGATTAACTGTTCCCGCGCGACGACGATGAAAGTGCATGGAGCCCCCATGTGTGGTTTTGGTAATTAATGACAATCCCTATGGACTAATGTTTGCATTGATTTATATTTGTAGGAGTTGTCCATAGGCAATTCTTGAACCATATGTTGGCTTCAAGGTTGCAATAAGAAGAAATTGATGAAGGATATCAAGTGTCAAGTATGTCTTGAAGATGAAGATGAAGTGAGCCCTCAAGTTACTTCAAGACATCAATATGATGAAGAATGAAGAATGAAGTGCAAGTTCAAGATGAGCCAACTCGAAGAGTTCATAAGCTTGAAGCTTGCCATGGAGAAATGAAGTGCAAGTTCAAGATGAGCCATCTCGAAGAGATCCTTTGCTTGAGTCTTGCCATCCACATGGTGGTCATGGTTATGTGAAGATGCGCCGAAGAAGAAGCTCTCCCATGGTGGATTATGGGGGAGCAATCCACAAGACTTCGTCAAGCAAGCACAAGCAAGAAAGGCGTTCCATCTTGTTGAGGTCAAGATCGTCGTCATCGAGCGCAAGTATAAGGTTTGCTCTTGATAGGGTTTCTTTCTCACCGGTCTCATAGTGTAGTTGGAGACCGGTTTTTAGTTTAGTTGCCGTACTATCAAGAGGGCTCTCGAGTAAGTATCTCGATCGTATCGTTCGGAGAGAGCTCAAACCTTTGCATCCTTGCATCATCTTTCTTGGTTGTTATTTGGACCTTATCCATGTGATGTTTTAGAGCTTGTGCTTATTCTCATGACAAGCTCTAGTTCATCGAAAACGGATTTCGCATAGATCACTTGTTGCGTTTTCGAGTTTGGTTCATCATCTTACTTGGTTTTATTTGGATATTATCCATGTGATGTTTTAGAGCTTGTGCTTATTCTCATGACAAGCTCTAGTTCATTGAGAATGGTTTTTCCATGGGCAACTTGTTGCATTTTCAAGATTGGAGGTTTTACCGGTATGTCTTTTTGAGATAGGTCAAACCTTTCATCATTTGTTTCTATCCTCCTTTGCTGGACTATGATGTTTCTATGCATATTGTTGTAGAGCTCGTTGTTGTGATTTCAACGAGCCCAAGATCATCGAAATCGGAGTCCGGATGCAAAAGTTATGCCCGTTTTAGTTTTGGTGTTTCGCAGTTTGCTTAGGCCGGATATTTTGGAAATATCCGGGCCGGATTATCCGGGCCGGATATTTCGGAAATATCCGGCCCCCCGAAATCGGCTAAGGACCTGAGGAATTGCTGCTCTGTATAGGGGCCGGATTTTTGGCCGGATTTTGTCCAGGTTTTGTCCCTGAGGCCGGATAATCCGGCCCCCGGATAATCCGGCCCTTACTTAGGCCGGATTATCCGGCCCTGGTTTTGCCCAAACGGCTCGATTTTCTTGGGGGGTATAAATACCCCCCTTCTTCCTCCTTGGGCTGAAGCTTCTCTCACTCTCTCTCTCTCCTCCATTGTTGAACTAGAGAAGCTTGCACTATCTCTCAATCCCTCCATGATTCTTGCCCCCATTTGAGGGAAAAGAGAGAGGAGATCTAGATCTACATTTCTACCAATCAAATCCATCTCTTTGTGAGTGGAACTCTCTAGATCTTGATCTTGGTGTTCTTTGTGAATTCCTTTGTTCTTCCTCTCTTATTCCCCCAATAGCTTTTGTAGCTTTGTTGGAATTTGAGAGAGAGGGACTTGAGCATCTTTGTGGTGTTCTTGCCATTGCATTTGGTGCATCGGTTTGAGTTCTCCACGGTGATTCGTGGTGGTGAAAGCAAGAAGGTTGTTACTCTTGGGTTCTTGGAACCCTAGACGGATTCTACGCCTTTGTGGCGATTTGTTGGGAGCCTCCAATTAAGTTGTGGATGTGTGCCCCAATCTTTGTGTAAGGCCCGGTTTCCGCCTCGAAGGAAATCCCTTAGTGGAACCGTGACCTAGGCCTTTGTGGCGAGGGTCACCGGAGATCTAGGTGAGGCGCCTTCGTGGCGTTCGGTGTGTGGTGTGAGTACCGCATCTTGGGGTGAGGCCTTTGTGGCGTTGGTGTGCATCGAGCAACCACACCTCAAGGTGAGCCTCTTGTGGCGTTCGGGAGCACTAAGCAACCGCACCTCTCCACCGGAGATTAGCACTCGCAAGAGTGTGAACTCCGAGATAAATCATCGTCTCCCGCGTGCCTCGGTTATCTCTATACCCGAGCTCTTTACTTATGCACTTTACCTTGTGATAGCCATCGTGCTTGAAGTTATATATATCTTGCTATCACATACTTGCTTGTATTGCTTAGCATAAGTTGTTGGTACACATAGGTGAACTCTTGCTTAGAATAAGTTGTTGGTGCACATAGGTGAACCATAGTATATAGGCTTTGGGCTTGACAAAGTAAACGCTAGTTTTATTCCGCATTTGTTAAGCCCATCTCGTAAAAGTTTTAAATCACCTATTCACCCCCCCTCTAGGCGACATCCGTGTCCTTTCAATTGGTATCAGAGCAAGGTCTCTCATTCTTAGGCTTCACCGCCTTGAGAGTAAAGATGTCGGTTAGGGGATTAGTGCACAATAACTTGTTTATATTTGATGGCACAAATTATGATCTATGGAAAATTTATGTGCTTAATATTTTACGGCGTATGTCCCCGGACATGGAGCGATTTCTTGGCATGGGTTTTTCTTCTCCTAAGGATCCTCAAAATTTATCTCTTGAGGAGGAGAAAAACTCTTGCCTCGATGCTCTTGCTTCTCATGTGTTTTCCATTGTTGTGAGCAATGTAGTTACTTCTTCAATCATGCCTTTTGGGAGCGCTCATGAATTATGGACAAAGATTCAAGACAAATATGATGTGTCTAATATTATTGAGGATGATTGTATTGCTTCCACTTCCGGCCGTGATGAGTTCTCATCTTCATCCACTTCACCAAAGTGTGGTAAGACACAAGGTAATGATATGGTGAGTGGTGATGAAAATTGCAATATTGATATTGAGCTTACTATTGATGATTCTTCATCTCTATCTCATTGCAATGCTTCATCTTTGGACTTAAACACATCTAGCACTAGAAATGATTTACATGCTTGTGTTGATAGTCCTTTCATATCATGTGTAAGTTGCTTGAGAAAATCTAATGATGATATGCTTGCTTTGTCTTGTGGCCATGATAAAAATGATTCTATTTCCTCTAGTTGTTGTGTGTCTAACAATGTAGAGGAAACCAAAGATTCTATTGGTCAAGACAAGATCTTGAAAGGAGCCTCAAGTAACTCCTCATCTTTATCTCACGGTCCTCATATATGCCTTATGGCCAAGGGTTCCACGGTACCTCCTACCATGGAACCTAATATGTCTCGTGGTGATAAGAATGAGGATGAATATGAAGAAGAGGATTGGGTTGTCTCTCTACGCGATAAAGGTGAGAGTGTATTCAAGGTTATTTGCAAAGATAAAATTGCTAGCACTCACTTCTTTGAAATCTTGACTACCGCTATTGAGAGCCAAAAACTTATTTGGATGCATGAGAACACCATTGATAAAAAGGGTGCTCTTGAACGAGAGTATGCCGATGATGTAGCATCACTAAAGAATGATCTTGAAGAAGAACAAGAGACCGTAGCCTCTCTTGAAGAGCAACTTGAAACCCTTGAAGTGTCTCAAAATGAAATAGTTTCTAAACTCACTAAGGAAAGAGACCATGCTAAAGCTCAAGTAAAATTGCTTAAAAAGGAAAATTCCAAAGTTGGTGTTGGTCATGATAAATTTGTTAAGGATCTAGATGATCTAGACAAGGCCCACAAGGTCTTGGAGAGCGAACACTCTATCCTCACCAAGTCCCATGAGCAACTTCAAGCTTCCTATTTAAAAGAGCATGCTATGTTACCTTCTCTTCTTAATATGTCTTGTGATGATGCTTGTGCTACTAACTCTACTTCTTGTGAAGCATCTATCTTGAAGGAGAATGTTGAGCTAAGGGCTCAACTTGAATTGCTAACTAGCAATTATGGGAAATTGGAAGAAAATCATGGAAAGCTTTCTAGCTCCCATGAGGACCTTCTAGCCTCTCATGATAGGCTAAAGTTAGCTCATGAGGCTATCATATCAAAGGAAACACCTTGTGAGCCTCATGTGGATACTAGCACTACTACTCAAAATGCTATATTGCAATGTGCTAGTCCTTGTAATTCATCCACTCATAGTATTGCTAAATCTTGTGATGAATTATCTTCCTTGCCTTGTTGCTCTAACAATGAAGGTTCTACTTCCTCTAGTACTTGTGTTGTTACTAACCATGTAGAGGAAATCAAAGAGCTCAAGGCCCAAGTCACTTCTTTGAAGACCGACTTGGTAAAGAGTCAAGAAGGGAAATGCAAACTTGACACGATGTTAAGTGTGCAACAATCCCCCAATGACAAGAGTGGACTTGGATTCAACTCCAACAACAAGAACAAGTCCAAGAACAACAAGATTAAGAAGGGCCAATTACAAGTCAAAGACCCGGCCAAGATTGTTTGCTTCAAGTGCAAAATTGAAGGGCATCATGTTAGATCTTGCCCTTTGAAGAAGAAGCAAAAAGGGAAGCGGCCTCAAGCTCAAACTCATATTCAACCTCAAGTTGAAGAAATGCCACTTCCCAAGAAGAAACAAGTCAATGCTCCCATTGTGGAGAAATCTAGTAAGAAGAAGGAGAAGAAAAGAACTTGCTACATATGCCGTGAGAAGGGCCACATCTCCTCCTTGTGCACTATTGGTACCTCATCCAACTCTATCACCATTAATGATGTTTATTCTCTTCGTAAGGATGAGGGTGGCAATGTGTTTGCCAAATATGTTGGTGCTCAAAGTGGTGTCAAGAAAAGAACCATTTGGGTTGCCAAGCCTATTGTGACTAACCTCTTAGGACCCAACTTAGTTGGGGACCAACAATCCAAAACTTGATCAATAGGTGCTTGTTGGAGGGCATTGGAGACTTGGCTACATCATGAAGAATTAAGGGATCTTCATCATTTATATTATCTCAAGCCAAGTCTTTTGGTTATCTTACTTCTATCATATACCCAATGTTCCTTCTTGCGGTAACATGTGCTCAACTCATTTATATTGAAAGTTACTCGCCCCTTTGCATGTGTTAGTTTTGTTCCTAACATGTGTTTGTATATGTTGTGCTTCCTAATAGTTTTGCTTGAGAAATCAAGTCTATGCATGTTGGGTTGCACACCATGTATTTATGTTTGTGTTGGAGCCTCTTTGCATCTTGTTGTATCTTATATGGCTCTTATGAGCGATTAATGGACAATCCCATTTTGGGGGAGTGATATTCCTTTGGGAATTTCATGATCCTAAACAATGTGTGTACATGAGGAATATCACTTAGAATTGATATTGCGAGATTATCTAGTCGCTATGTGGTATGTCATCTTCATGAGAAATTCAAATTCTAATTTCCATTAATATCTCTACTTGGATCTTATTTGCCTCTTGTGAAAATAAATTCCTTATCACATTATGGGGGAGTAATAAGCTTTGTGCATATTACAAGCCTAGAAAATGTGAACATTTGAGGTTGTGTCACATAGAATTGATACCGTAAATTATCTCTCTCCTATGTGGCATGTTTGCTCAAACAAGCTCCAATTTGCTTAAATGGCTTCATTGCTAATATCTTTGTGGATCTTATTTGTGAAAGTTTTTCTTGGCATGGTTTTTCACAACGTGTCCCTCAATACATTTTTGGAAAACCATGTGCTTCAAGTCATACTATTAATTGCTTTGCATGTTGGTATGAATACTATTAATTGCTTTGCATGTTGGTATGAATACTATTAATTGCCTTGCATGTTGGTATGACTAAATGGAGCTATCAAGAAACTATCTTTGCATGATGGTTAACTCTTATCTTTTACCATATGCTTTGTTAGTTGTAAATATGATCTTATGTATACTTACAAACTACCACCTAGGAAATATTTCCTAATACCTCTTGTCCTAGGACAATTGGTAATCAATTATGAGGTAGATATTTATTGATCATATCTACATTGGCTCTTGTATTTATATTGCCTTATTTATTGCCATGAATGTGTTGTGCTTTGACTCCCATGTGTCTTCCTTGCATCTTATTGATCTAATTTGTCTATTCAAACTTTCTTAGCATTTTAGTAGATATAGGTAGCGTGATGATCCTAGTTTTGTGCATTTAGTATTCATATGCAAAATCCTATACAATGCACTAATCTTGGGGGAGCTCTCCTATATTTATTAGAATGCTTAACATCTCTTGATCATTATCAAAAATTTGGTTTCGGGAGACATAAACTTTCTTTTTGGTACTTTGTGCCATCATAAAAAGTTTCGAGGGTTTGGTTTATTTGTTGGAACCTTGCTCTCTTGGGAGTTGGTTATCTCATTCCTTTGTGTTTAGGTTTATTTAGCTTCTTATAATGAGATAAGTCTTTGGAGTCAATCTTGTGTTGATTTGATTCTTTGATATAATTTGGACAACCATTGTCTCTTGGTTTATTTGGTGTTTTGTCCAAATTGTATCTTCCTTTGGTTCTTGAAAGTAGTGTGCATGCATATTTAATATATGTATATCTTATGGCATGTGTCACTTTCTTTGATCCAATATATAGGATAAACTCCATCAAATCCTAATTTGGCTAAGATGTGCATGAAATTCAATTTCATATCTATATGCACATAGAATTGTGGAGTTTGTCCTATATGTTGTAGTGTGTCTAACTACTTCGGACCCAATTAGTTTGGGGACCATTTTGTACTTACCTTTGTGTTAGGTACAATGGATTTGCATTGAATGCTTGTCTCACTCTTGGAAAGAAGTGGTGACTCAATGGTAACTCGAGGCAAGCTAGGATGGTCAACGAACACATATCTACTACATCCACACCAATGCTTTCTTGGTAACAAGTATCTTCTCATGCATACTTTTCTTGTATCCAACCTTATGGTTGCATCTTGGCATGAATCTCTTGATTTGCAAATGTTGTGCTTCTTGCAAAAGTCTTAATGAAACCTCTTTATTGTGAATGTGAGTAATTTGAGATGAGTGCATTTGTTGGGAAGTATTTTAAATCATGCTCATGATTCATCCATCCCAACTATGCCTATCTAGCAATTTTGTTGCATATCAATTCCTCAAGGCTCTCACATGTGCAATATAGATGAAAGTGCAAATTTAGTTATTTCTTTTGGTATCTTCTTTTGTGATACTTGTTTCCTTTCTCAATGCATCCCAACTATCTTCTATCCCTTGTTGATATTTGTGATGTATTTTAGATGTTTGTGTTTGAAGTCCATGAATGTACCATAAGATAAAATTGAGCCTTTGGCCATGCTATTAAGCAAAAATTATTATTGGTATATTGCATGACTTTGTCTTGAATATCATGCTATATTTCTTGTGTATCTATTTTGTGTGTGCATATTTCTTTGTGGATAAATATCTTTGTGATATTGCTCACTTAGAGAAACTTATACACATAAGAGATGATACATCTCCATTTGATATCTTATTTATTTGTTGCGTGTTGATTGGTCATGCTAAGCAATATAATTCATTGAAGACTATGATGATGCTTTTTGCTCATCCTTGTAATAGTCTTATAATATGCTTTATCTTGCCTTTCACATATCCTCTTGGTTGAGCCTTTTATTATGGTGCCTCTTACTTGTTGCTCAACCATTTTACTTGTTGCAAGTGTTAAGCTTAATTTTCTATCTATGATCTATTGCAAATTTGTGTTTTAAATGGTAATGAGGGAGTAAGGATTCCATGTTATGCATATTGTATTCAAATGCAACATTTTAATTTATGCATGTACCTTGGGAGCTTCCCCATTTTATTTAAGACACTATTTTGTGGTGGTCATTAGAGTTTGATTCACTTGGTATCTTTTGTTTTGAATGATATTATGGGAGTGATGATTCCATGTTTGTGCACTTTATACTCCAATGCAATTTGTCTAGTTTTGTGCACAAACCTTGGGGAGCTTCCTCATATTATTTAGAGCAATCTTCTTGATCTTATCATAATATCTATCTTTCTTTTGGTATCCTCTTTGTGGTTCATTTGGTTGCTTGCTTCATTTGTTGAAGCTTCTAGACTTTGTTATCTTTTTGCAATCTTTGATCCTATCTATAGTGTGATTCCTTCCGAATATTCGTCATTGGATATGTGCATTTGATTCCACTCAAATTATGAGAAATGCACACGCTATGGAGGAACTCTCACTATATTGGCCTTCTAAATTTTTCACCCATTTCGGCAATTGGTGCCAATGGGGGAGAAGTTTGGAGGGTTTAAGGGAATTTGGTTATGTCTTTGCTTTGTGCTTAAGCATGTGCTTTTATTGCATTGCATCTTATTGCTTTGCATAGTTGAATATTTAGAGGAAACTCCACTAGGGTTTGAATGCCAATATATGCAATGAAAGTCAAGATCATTCACACATGCATATATTATGGGGGAGTTTGCTCTATATATTCAACTTATTTGTTACTTCAATTCCTTATATAAACCCTCTCAAAGAGATTGTCATCAATTACCAAAATGGGGGAGATTGAAAGTGCATGGAGCCCCCATGTGTGGTTTTGGTAATTAATGACAATCCCTATGGACTAATGTTTGCATTGATTTATATTTGTAGGAGTTGTCCATAGGCAATTCTTGAACCATATGTTGGCTTCAAGGTTGCAATAAGAAGAAATTGATGAAGGATATCAAGTGTCAAGTATGTCTTGAAGATGAAGATGAAGTGAGCCCTCAAGTTACTTCAAGACATCAATATGATGAAGAATGAAGAATGAAGTGCAAGTTCAAGATGAGCCAACTCGAAGAGTTCATAAGCTTGAAGCTTGCCATGGAGAAATGAAGTGCAAGTTCAAGATGAGCCATCTCGAAGAGATCCTTTGCTTGAGTCTTGCCATCCACATGGTGGTCATGGTTATGTGAAGATGCGCTCGAAGAAGAAGCTCTCCCATGGTGGATTATGGGGGAGCAATCCACAAGACTTCGTCAAGCAAGCACAAGCAAGAAAGGCGTTCCATCTTGTTGAGGTCAAGATCGTCGTCATCGAGCGCAAGTATAAGGTTTGCTCTTGATAGGGTTTCTTTCTCACCGGTCTCATAGTGTAGTTGGAGACCGGTTTTTAGTTTAGTTGCCGTACTATCAAGAGGGCTCTCGAGTAAGTATCTCGATCGTATCGTTCGGAGAGAGCTCAAACCTTTGCATCCTTGCATCATCTTTCTTGGTTGTTATTTGGACCTTATCCATGTGATGTTTTAGAGCTTGTGCTTATTCTCATGACAAGCTCTAGTTCATCGAAAACGGATTTCGCATAGATCACTTGTTGCGTTTTCGAGTTTGGTTCATCATCTTACTTGGTTTTATTTGGATATTATCCATGTGATGTTTTAGAGCTTGTGCTTATTCTCATGACAAGCTCTAGTTCATTGAGAATGGTTTTTCCATGGGCAACTTGTTGCATTTTCAAGATTGGAGGTTTTACCGGTATGTCTTTTTGAGATAGGTCAAACCTTTCATCATTTGTTTCTATCCTCCTTTGCTGGACTATGATGTTTCTATGCATATTGTTGTAGAGCTCGTTGTTGTGATTTCAACGAGCCCAAGATCATCGAAATCGGAGTCCGGATGCAAAAGTTATGCCCGTTTTAGTTTTGGTGTTTCTGCAGCTTGCTTAGGCCGGATATTTTGGAAATATCCGGGCCGGATTATCCGGGCCGGATATTTCGGAAATATCCGGCCCCCCCGAAATCGGCTAAGGACCTGAGGAATTGCTGCTCTGTATAGGGGCCGGATTTTTGGCCGGATTTTGTCCAGGTTTTGTCCCTGAGGCCGGATAATCCGGCCCTTACTTAGGCTGGATTATCCGGCCCTGGTTTTGCCCAAACGGCTCGATTTTCTTGGGGGGTATAAATACCCCCCTTCTTCCTCCTTGGGCTGAAGCTTCTCTCACTCTCTCTCTCCTCCATTGTTGAACTAGAGAAGCTTGCACTATCTCTCAATCCCTCCATGATTCTTGCCCCCATTTGAGGGAAAAGAGAGAGGAGATCTAGATCTACATTTCTACCAATCAAATCCATCTCTTTGTGAGTGGAACTCTCTAGATCTTGATCTTGGTGTTCTTTGTGAATTCCTTTGTTCTTCCTCTCTTATTCCCCCAATAGCTTTTGTAGCTTTGTTGGAATTTGAGAGAGAGGGACTTGAGCATCTTTGTGGTGTTCTTGCCATTGCATTTGGTGCATCGGTTTGAGTTCTCCACGGTGATTCGTGGTGGTGAAAGCAAGAAGGTTGTTACTCTTGGGTTCTTGGAACCCTAGACGGATTCTACGCCTTTGTGGCGATTTGTTGGGAGCCTCCAATTAAGTTGTGGATGTGTGCCCCAATCTTTGTGTAAGGCCCGGTTTCCGCCTCGAAGGAAATCCCTTAGTGGAACCGTGACCTAGGCCTTTGTGGCGAGGGTCACCGGAGATCTAGGTGAGGCGCCTTCGTGGCGTTCGGTGTGTGGTGTGAGTACCGCATCTTGGGGTGAGGCCTTTGTGGCGTTGGTGTGCATCGAGCAACCACACCTCAAGGTGAGCCTCTTGTGGCGTTCGGGAGCACTAAGCAACCGCACCTCTCCACCGGAGATTAGCACTCGCAAGAGTGTGAACTCCGAGATAAATCATCGTCTCCCGCGTGCCTCGGTTATCTCTATACCCGAGCTCTTTACTTATGCACTTTACCTTGTGATAGCCATCGTGCTTGAAGTTATATATATCTTGCTATCACATACTTGCTTGTATTGCTTAGCATAAGTTGTTGGTACACATAGGTGAACTCTTGCTTATAATAAGTTGTTGGTGCACATAGGTGAACCATAGTATATAGGCTTTGGGCTTGACAAAGTAAACGCTAGTTTTATTCCGCATTTGTTAAGCCCATCTCGTAAAAGTTTTAAATCGCCTATTCACCCCCCCCCCTCTAGGCGACATCCGTGTCCTTTCAGACGATCGTTCCCGCGCGCGCCCAATACATTGGCAAGTTTCACCAGCGTTTCACGCGCGCGGGAAACGTCCTGCGCGCCAACGCTGTTTCCCGCCCCGCCGTGGCTATATATGGTGGACACCGGCGGGGGCGACGGGCACACCTCAAGCTACCATCCATCCATGGCCGACCACATGAATTGGGAGCACGTTGTTCACATGTGCCGCCAGCTCCACCCAGAGGAGGAGGAAGACGAGATAGCCGCCGCCGGCGTTGAGGCGCAGCAGCTGGACCTGGAGGTGGCGGCAGCGGAGGTCGCCGAGGCGGAGGCGGCAGAGCGCGCGGAAGGGCGCCTCGCGGCGACCAGGGCGGAGATCGCCAACGCCATGGCCGAGCTCGCCGACACCAGGGCCGAGCTCGCGGAGGCGCGGGAGGCCATCGCGGCCCCTCCGGCCGACGCCGTCATCCACGACATCGCGGACGACGACGTCTCCGTGCCCATGCGCTTCGAGTGCGCCGGTGACCAGCTGGTTCTGCTCGCGTCCTTCGAGTCCCTGGCTGGGGACGCCCAGCGCCGTCAGGCTTGGCTGGCGGAGGAGGAAGCCCACAGCTATGCGATGGCCATGGCCATGGCCGGGGGGTTAATGTGCTCCGACCTGGACTCGCTCCAGCGTAGGGGCCCTTCTCCCGCGCGGGTCGAGCAGGAGAACCGGGAGCTGGAGGTCGCCATCGCCGCCAGGGACGAGGCTGTGGCGGCGGCGGCTAGGGACAAGGCCCGCTTCGTCGCCGACGTGGCGGCGATCCAGGCGGCGGTCCAGGTGGAGGAGGACGCGGCGGCGGCGGCGGTCCAGGCGGCAGCGGAGGAGGAGGCCCGGGCGGCGGCGGTCTAGGCGGCGGCGGAGGAGGAGGAGGCCCGGGCGACGGCGGAGGCGGCGACTACCAAGGTGGCCTTTGCGACGGTGACGGCCCTGTGGGACAGCTCCCTGGCCGAGGCCCTCGAACGCCGCAGGCGGCATGATGAGATGTTCGTTCGCCGGCGTGCGCGGCGCGCGGAGTGCAAGAAGCGCTCCCGCTTCGACGACGGCGCCGGCCCATCTGGCGGCCAGTAGTAGGGCGCGCGACTGCGAGTAACCGAGGCCGGTGTAGGCCGCGCGACGGCGAGGAGGTACCGGCGTTGTAGTTTTAGGTTAACTCGACTAACCATCTCTGTAAAGATAGTCCTTTTGGCCAATCAATAGTAATGAAAAAATCTTTTGCTTACCTAGTCACCGCCGACCGGGCCTGGATGTACCCAACGCGGATATTTTCCGCGACCGCCGAGCGTCCGCGGAGACGCAAACCGGCCCGATCACTTTGTGTCGCCCCGCTGGAATAGATGCCCTTAGAAGTAGCTTGGTTGTGTTTCCCATCGTGCAGAGTACGCTAGTGGCTACCTAGGTTGACTGATACACGATGGTAGTAGGAGTAGGTTTGACACACGAACATGGCCAAGACAGGGAGACAGACATGCGCGTATGGGCGCATGTACGTGTAGTAGTAGCTAGTGTATGGGTGACGGCAAGGAGGACGGAGTGACTGACCGGACTGGCAGTGGTAGTTGTTGAATTGGCCCATCCCATCGATCCCGTCCAGCCACGACTAGGCATTGTGAAACATCGAGTCGAGACGACGCATCGATGCCATACATGCATGGCATGGACGATTCGATGGTGGCCGCGCGCGCGGGGAGGGGAGCGGTACTGGAGCGCGGACGTTGGATGCAGTGGAGGAGCGCCATGGCCATGGCACGGCAGCTCCACCAGGACAAGGTATTCAATACGCCGGCACAGAATCTTAGGACGAGGGACCCCAGTCAGTGATGGTCTTCTCCTTTGCTTCCTTGCTTTCTCATCGATGCGGGAGTGAATGACTCCGCCTGCAGTGTACGTGCGTGACTGTAGTTCACGGCAACTGATCCATCATTCGTACCTACACTCCGGCCGGTGGTAAATCGAACGCAGTAATAAAAACAACAGTGAGATTCTGAGGAGTGGGCATCATAGGAAACCCGAGCGTCTCTACTAGTAGTAGATCTCCTATATTCTCTCCTTTCATGAAAAGTGTTTGCCATTTGTCAAAATTTAAATGTATCTATATGCTATGTAGAGCCTACTTAGCAATATATCGGTCTTTACTAGAAGTGGATACATTTAAATTTTAACAAATCTTAGACAATCTTAGACAATTTTGGCCGCTGAGCTAGCTGCAACAATTTCAGATACACTAAAATATAATACGCACCCAGCTGCAGTTTCCATATGCTCTATAATAGGACGCCCAAAAATATGTTTCTTCTATATATGTGTATCAAAACCCGATCAAATGCATTTAAATAAATTGGAAACAAATGAAACATATTCATGGACACAAACATAGAATTCAATACTAGATTGATATTTCATCAACACAAACATAGTTTATACTACTAGTAGATGGACTCGAACACGATATTACAGATGGACTCAAACTAAATACGATACTACAGATGAACTCGACTAAAACACGATACTAAGATGAATTACTTATCATCGCCACTATTGCCACTCTCCTCCCTAGTGAGGAGGATGTCGAGTCACAAGTCGTCCTTCTCGTGGAGTGTCAAGGGGCCGGTCCACTCCGCTTGTATCTCCGCCTTCCTCCTCCTCTTCTCTGTATATCACCCTCTCCCTCTCCCTATCTGCCTTCGTCGCACGCCAGAAGGCTTTCTCCTCCTGCACATCTTTCGGGTGGTTGCGCCTCCACTCCACCATCGCCCTCTCGCCTGCCTTGGTGATGGCCAACCGATGCAGCGCCCTCTGGTGGCGCCGCTAGTCCTCGTGCATGGCAAAACGCGGCGTCGGGGCAACTTTTCGACGCTTGCACCCAAAAAAACACGATTTCTTGGGCACCGCCATATTTTAGTCCATATGTTGGAGATTCTCCTAAGACATGTATAAGAGAGGCTGGAAAAATGTTTTAAGGTGCGGCGCGGGTACCGCCAAAACAGATACCATGAATACCACCATAGAACTAAGGCAGTAAAAGTTGCCACTCAAAAGAAAGAAATCGTAGCACCTCCCTCTTCCCCCTGCTCCGTACCCGGTGGCTCGTGCCTTTTCCCTCCCACAAAGGGTGAGCCGCCACTGCTCCTCCCCGACGCGACACACACTGCTTCACCCCCGGCGAGTCGCCGCTGCTCATCTATCGGCGCGACTCCCGTGCTCCTCTGCGGGCAAAGCTCGATTCAACAGTTGCCGACGAGCATCTCCTAGCTTGCATGCATGCACGACGTAAAAAAATAGTGATTTCTATTAACGACGCCGTCGCGTCGAAGTTTGCCTTGCTCTGAAATTTCTAGATGTTGAACGACTGTTGAGCGTGAAACTTCTCTCCCGCAGTTGTTGACCGTTTTACAGGAATTGGCAAAATGGCCTCCAAAACTGGAAATACAAAGTTCTCGGGTGTGGATTCACGCCGGCCTTTAAAACAACTACGGATCAATCAAGTTTTAAGCGATCTATACTACCTCCGTTTCAAGGAATAAGGCGTCCTCGTTTTACGAGCTTTTTGTTTGACCAAGAATTACTTCAAATATATAAAGAATGTTTGTATGAAATTAGCATCATTAGAAAGTGTTTTTCAATACGAATCCAACGGTGTTACATGCATATAATATAATTAAGATTTTGTTGCTTAATTTTTGTGGTCAAAGTTCATCTTGGAATACGCGTGCGCCTTATTCCTTGAAACGGAGGTAGTATATTCTATGGACAGGTTTTCCACCAAAAAATTTAATATCGATTATTTTAGAGGTTTAACTACGATTACGAAATCTGCTAAACTCTAGCAGAGCTACCTAGGGTTTAGCTCGCTGGTAGGCTTGTGGGGAGATCGAGGAGGAGAACATGCGCGTATCCGGCGGGGTTCACGGAGATCCACGCTGACCATGGCAACGGTTTTCTTGTACCAACGCCAGTGATCTCTGCCTGCTTGGACCACTTAACTGCATTAATTAAGTGTAGCTCCGTGGTTACCTTTCCGCAGACAGCCGAGGGACCCCAAGGGAGAAGTTTTGGCAATTTCTGTTCATCGAGGATGGACCAATGGACCATGCATGCAAAATTATCCCCCTTCAAATGCGTCTACCACTTCTACGGAGTTTGCGGACCATGTCTCACCGAAATGTGGTTTTCCAAATCGTTGCCATTCCAGTTTTCTTAGTAGTACAAAATTCCCCCGCAAAAATTCTCACCGAATTATACTTCCACTCCCCCGTCTTCCTCGTCAGTGTGTTGGGGAGCTTGATCGAGATTGAGATCAAGCCACCATCGACACAAAATGGCAGCGGTAGGAGTTGTCGGCACCAAAACTAGTAGAGTCGATGCAATGGCTATAGTAGTAGCATAGACGCGTGGTCATCTTGGCGCGCGAGCTCTAAAACGAATTTTGTAAACTTCAAAACGTTCAGATTTCAGGCTTCACAAAAATACTACTGCCTCCATTTCGATAAATAAGCCGCACCCGTATTCTAAAACGAATTTTGTCCTAGAAATTGAGCAATAAAATTTTGATTATATTTTATGTAATTAGTATCGTTAGATTCGTATTGAAAAAATAGTTTATGCTAATTTAATAAGAACAATCGTTGTATATTTGAAGTATTTTTCTGTCAAAGAAAAACACAGAAAACAATGATGTCTTATTCATTGGAATAGAGGAAGTAGAATGTAATCAATGATTTATTCCACCCGTGTATAGATTTTTAATACAAAACACGTTATATTCTTTCCTCAGTAAAAATAACAAAGATGCAATCTAGAAGCATGAAAAATGCAAACTTCAAATCTTCTAAAAATTGCCCAATTTACCTTTTTCTAAGCCTACAATACATGGTATTTCACATTAAAAATAGAAGAATTTCATGAGCGGCTCCCCAGACCAAAGCTCCAGCCCTAGAAGAATTACATCAGTTGATCTTGGAGGCAACTACAGCAGATCATCGCAAAGGAATGAGGTCGCTGATGATCTTGACGCTTGCGTCAATTTGTCAGGAACGAAACTCAGTAATTTTCAACCATAAGGAGGCATCGATGCGACAAACTACATGCTTCATCACGGATGGGCCTTTGAAGTTGCAGGAGCCAAGGCCTTGAGGAGACTGGCGTGGGAACAACCCTCTGTTTTGAGGCAAATCTTTCAAGCCTTTTTCTTTATTTTCGTTTTAAACCTTGCCCATGGGCACCCTTTGTAAATAATTAACTACATGGTAATATAGAGAAACCAACAATTTTTGGAACTTCAAAAAAGAAACATCTACAATTCTGATATATGTATCATGAAAACTAGAACTTCTGTGGTGACCCGGCATACCACTGCATGGTGTAGTATGCAAGTCTGACATAACACCAATGAAACATCGTTCCACTAGTATTATATCGCTCAGAGTGGTACAACCGAAACATATGCGGGTCCAAGACATGTCTATAGAATTACACACAGACTCTGTTACATAAGATCATCACAGCCTCCTACTTTACAATGAGGTAGAACTGCAAATAAACTCCAGAAGAACGACTCGTAGTCTAAACCTATCACGAACTCTATTTGTAGAGTATTTATCTAGCTACAGAGGCTATGAATAGATTCTAGCTAAATAGGAGCTAGGTTTAGGAAGCTAGTTCCTTTCTATTGCTAATCTAGGTTTTCTCCTTGTTGGATGTGGTATCGGACTCTTCCGGCAGGTTCTGTTCCTTGAAGTAGTTGTTGACTCCTCGGTCTTCGAGTTGTACTGTAGACCCTCCTTCGTGGCCTCTATATCTAAGCAGGGGATTTAAGAGTGGGATGAGTACGAGCGTACTCAACAAGTTCATTATAGGAAAGAGGTTATTAATGCACTAGCTACGGTATTAGACCAGAAAGTCTAATACCAATGCATGTTTTCATAACCATTTCTTCAAGAGGTTGCTTTTATTCAGAAGAACTATGTCCGTCAGCCTTCACCGGTTTACTAGAACTTCATGGAGTTCCTTTCCGGCAGCTTTCGCAGTTCCATATCCCGGAACAGGGAGTGACAGGTCACGATTCATTACACTCGCGAGGTGTGTTGCTTTACCCATAAGAGATCTTAACCTTGGTGCCAACCGGGCATATTCCCCGTCCACACTTCCTTTGGTGTGAGGCCCGGTATAAGGTCTAGCCAATCATGTTCCTCCGCTACCTCGAACACCCACCCTTTGTTGCAATCTCCGACTGACATAGGCATCCCAAATGGGCCTGCCGAAGATAGTACCCGGGATTTACTGAAGGCCCATTATCCGAGGAATAAGAAGATTCGGGAGCCCAAGATATATTAAGGAAAGTTAGAGTTGTAATAAGAAGTGTTATTTGTAATCTGGCGGGATGAGTTAGAAACCGTCCCGGACTATGTAACTTGTACGAAACGAAACCCTCGGCTCCACCTCCTATATAAAGGGGGAGTCGAGGGACGAAGAGATCATCGAATCATTGTCTGTAAACCCTAGTTTTCATAATCGTCGAGTACTTTTCGGCTGAAACCTTCGAGATCTACTTGCCCTCTACTTTCAACTAAACCCTAGCCTACAATCCATAGGCATTGATAAGTTAATACCTTGTCACCGACCCTGGGTCCTCGCCGGTCCTCTTACACCAATTAAGGATGGACCCCGACCACGACGTCAATGCAGGGCTCTACCATACATTCCTTCGCCGGCAGTTGCAACCCATCATAGACCACATTACCGTGGGGACTTCTACGGGTTCCCCACCCTGCATCTTGTCTCTCGAGATCAAGTGCCTACAGTAATGCACATCCGTTGATGAACGAGAGGTGGGAACACTTTTGACTACTCCGTCCCACTCCGGATCTTATGGTTAACACGGTTATTACGACACAAGAATCACTGGACGACATTTGTTGTTTAATCCTAGATGGATATAACCCTTGCAATGGAACCTCCACCATATCAACACAATCCATGGTTCCATTGCCCACCACTTAGTCATATTCATAGTTATGAAAATAGTGGTTTTGCTTTTTATGCAATAGTGGTAAACATAGTACTTTGCAAGTAATTTGGTAAAAATACTCGAATGACATGAGCAAGTGATGAACTTGCCTTTCTTGGCTGCAAGATTATGCAGACAAGGTCTTCGATACGCAATAACTCCAAATTCTGAAATAGCATCATCGTCCGGTAAGGACGATGTTTAAAAGATTGGCAAGGATGCAATAATGCATAAGTATGAGGTGCAATCGCTCTAAGCGTGACCTAACCCCGATGATTTAGGATTAGTGAGTGGTAATGATTAGTTCAGGGTGTGTTGCACTTTTAGAGTAATTCACAAACAAGGTTCTTATTTAGGGTTGTGTTGTTTGAGAATCATAAGCAAGTGGTAAAATGCATAGTAACGATCATACACACCAAGGAATAGTAGTTATATCATAAGTAAAGAGCAGTTGTCAATTTTAAGTCCTATAGTGCATGGTTGATGATTACTTATTATATATTTCAAAAGAATAACTTTTTAAGAACTTGTTGATTAAGAAATAATGAGTATTTCGAAGAAGAATTAGGGCTTCTAAGGTTTGATTGTTAAGTAGAATGGGTATATATATGCAGTAAGTATTGAAAGATTTAGTTCTATGGTTGATAATAGGTATTATATCAAAGGATGTTTATCAAGTTTGTTCCATGGGTTAACAATTAGGGTTGACTGCGACTTCTTATTTGCTTTATTAAGTAATTACCAATGGATTCCTAAACTAGGTGGTTATTATCCTCAAGTAAGGTTTAGTTGAGTAGGAGCATATAATGTGAATTGCTATCCAAGGTTGGTATCTTGGTTGATCATCATGGTTCTAACAAGTTGTGGTTTAAGGTTGATTCCAATGGTATGGTATTAAGGAATGGTGATCAATAGTGTTACTATGAGAGTAACAATCTAGGGTTTACCCTATGTGGCACTAATTGGTTACATATTAGGGTTATTAGAAATTGAAGACATGAAATGCTAACTTCATGTGAATTGGTCTTGTTTTATTTTAGTAGATCATAAGCATGAATTAATCATCTTAGGTTGGATCTATGAGTAGTAATGCAAATCATATGATTACACCCATAACTTCCTCGAGTTTTTAGAAGTGGGAACTATTTAGGGTTCTAACATAAAATAATAGGGTTAAGGTTTTTATTCCTATTGGAATTAGGTTTCTAAATTATGATGCTATCCTTAACCAAATAATTGGAAATAGATTTTAAGTTACTTAATTACTTTAAAATAAAATTAATAATGGAGTTAACCTTATATTATTTTTAAAAGACTTAAAATATAATAAATACTTTTGGGGTTTAGGGTTTTTTTTAATAATAGTTGAAGTTATGATCAATTAGGATTTTCATAAGAGTAAACATAACCATTAAGAGATATTTGTTGCTTTATATGGCATTTTGATGCAAGGTAGGATTTAATATTTTCTTAATGTGCAAAATAGAATCAAGAAACTTATATATTTAGTATTTAAGTCTTAATAGATTAAAATTTAAAATTAGTCTTCTATAATTTAGAGGAAAATTCAAATTATTGCTCCTTTTATTTTTGAAGTATTTGTTTTATATTAATTATTATAGAGGAAATTTCCTCTTATTCACTTTTATTTATTGGTTGTTATTTAAGTAATTTTAAATGATAAAATTTCCTAAGAAAGAAAAAAAATAGACCAAATGGTCTGGTCTGATCAAATCGGCCTGGTCGGGCTTGGGCCAAGACCACGACCACGACCAGACCCAACACCTCCCGCTCACCTCTCATCCTCGCACGCACACGACTCCTCCTCTCTCTCTCGTGACCTTCCTGGCTCTGCAGCGTCGCCGCTCTCCTCGGCGGCCCCCGGCCAACTCCGGCGCCGACGAGCCGGGGGTTCCTGCTCGCCTCGACGTGCTCAACAACCTCCCCTAGGTTGATTTGATTGTTGTTGTCTCTCGTGGTCGCCCCGACCCCGAAACCCTATTCAGACACCTCCGTCGCCCGGCCAGCCGCCGGCCAAGTCTGGCGCCGCCACGCGCCTATAGATCTCTCTCATGATCTCCTCCTTTGGATCCCCTTCGTCTGGGCACCCTTCTTCTCATACGAGCTCGCCCCCGAGGAACCCTAGCTCGGGTCCTGGTTCTGCACGCCGGCACGGCCCCAACTGCCATGCCTCCGGCTGCGCATCCCTTCGACCCCGACTACCTCCTTGATCTCATGCTTACGCGTTTCGTCCGCCTCCTTGCAGCAACCCCTTGCGGCTACCATGTTGCTGGCATGACCCCATCTCCTTCGCCTCCGATTTCTTCTTCGTGATGCACTCACCTCCTCCTCAAGATGGTGCTTGACCCCCTCCTCTCCGACGATCGCTGGACGGCAGCGTAGCTGCAACCCGAACGCCATTGTTCTCCTGCCTTGTGACATTGCTGGCGTGGTAGTATACTGACGGTGAGGTGGTGCTGGTTCCTTGGTGGTGTACTGGTGATGCTGCGGTGTTGTGCTGTGCTGTTGTGACTACTTCCTCCTCGACGCCGGCTGGATGGTGCCGCGGACGCAACCCCGGCGCCGACTATTTCTTCTACTGCAATGTGAGCTATCTTTACAACATTGTGAGTTCATTTCCTCTCTACTGTATCTATGGCAATGTGGTTGTGATGTCTTATGCTACATCTTGACTTATTAAATAATCTAGCTGCTACTAGTGTTGTAGTGATGCTAACTACTAAGATCTAACTGATCGTGTCCTGGTGGTTTTGTGTGATGCTTACAGTTGCTACTATGTGTTACTACTAATTTGTAGCTGTCCTGGTTCATCTATTTGATGAACTGGATACATTGGTCTTGCTATTGCTAGCTAATCCAACACACTTTGTAGCACAAGTTTAGGATCAGTCGATGTATGGATAATTGGCCAGTGTGCAGCTATGGCTCTAATGATCTATGCCTTATATCTATGTATTGCTGCCTCTATTCGATATCTGCATAAGTATCCCTGGCATGTGCGGCTGGTTGTATTGCTTTTACTGATGAAAAGGTGTATTATTTACTTGATGGTTTGTGGGTGAGCATGTATGCATATTTATGATAGATTTGCTGGAGATTCGAGATGATCCATTGATGGTCTGAAATTTATGTGTTGAGCAGTGTTGATTGTTTAGCAATTCCATGATGGATTAACTATTGCTGCTACTTGGGTTACTTGGTTGCCCTGGGAATAAATCCTGGACCCCAAGTAAACCCTGGTAACATGTTGACAAATGATGGCTGCTTGAATATGATCTAGTTGCTGGTTAGCAACTAAGAAATGATTTTGGTATTGTTGGATTTTACTGGTGGATCTTGCTGTCCCCTTTTCCTAGCTATGACTGATAAGAACAGATTTATACTTGCTCTTTGGCCTAGCCACTGATGCAAAGGCTGAGGCAAAAATACTGGATAAGAACAGATGCTTTTATGTGGCTTTTTATTTCTCAGTGATGATATTGGCATAGCACTACTATGCCAATCTGAGAGAAATCCATCTCTCCATCCTCTTAGGTAAAAACCTAGTCGAAGGATAGCGAGATGGTTTATTTTGGATACTCCCCTTATCCCCCTGGTGTGACTATGCCAACTAAGAACACATGATATGCAGATTTGTTGCCTAATAACCTGCAGCTGTAGAACATCTTGATCTTCTGGTCTATTGATCAACCTGCTTCTTGTGGATGGCCTCCTCCTCCTCCTCCTAGCTTCTTGATCTGCTTCCTCCTATTCTGGTTCCTAAGTTCTAGTTATTGTTCTTCTTTGAGCTGGTGGAGAATAAAAGGAATTCTTGCTGTTCTATAGCTGTTGATGCCATTACATTGCGGGTAAGATCAAATAGTTTGGCTGGCTGTGGCTGTGTTGTTTATATAGTGCTGGGATGTTGGCTGTGGGAGTGACAACACACATGTGCATGGGTGTGTGAGCTGCTTTCAGGTGGCCCCTCTCTCCATGTGTAGGTGGTCAAATTGGCTTTCCTTGCCTCATGTGCAAGTCATTGCTCAACCTTGTACTTATCCTATTCTGTCTATCTTTGGTACTGTTAAATGAAAATACTCCTGTTGGTTGCGGTTTCTATATGGCTTTAGTTAATGGCCATTTTACTTAACTAAGTGTGGATTTAAATTCAGACCTGCTTATGTACAGGTGGTTATTAACTAATGGCTTAGGATCATACTGACTTTTCCATGTCGGTAATGATCCATTAAAACAACTTTGTGGTGCCTCACAGATTCTAGCTAGATTAGAGGGAAAATATATTTGCCTATATTTAGTGGAGCATCATGTGTTGCCTTGTCCCTCGAGAGATGGATCATCTAATGATGCCTTGCGTCCCCGGTTGCCTTCTTGATCACTCGGTTTTCTATGATAATGCGTCGTTGATGCCGAATTCTTATTTACTCCCTCTAATCACCATTTGGGAGTTAGGACAAGTTCCTAATTCCCATTTAGCTAGTTTCCAATATTAACATTGCCTCACCAAAAGTGAGGCAAACATTTTAACATTAACACAAACAATTCCTTTCTGTCTTTGTTATTGATTTTGCAGGTACACAAGAATAAGAAGATGTGGAATAGTTTAGGTTTTCTTGTTATTTCTTTGTACTCTTCTTTTTCTTTTGTAACTTGTAAATAATTGTATTGTAATAAGTTTTAAATTGCTTATTTGTTATGAATTCTCAAATGTGTTTGCCCTTACTTGTTGTATTGAAATACTTGTTTAAATTTTCATAAATGTTGTCATAATACTTATGTGAATTATTATTTATAATATCTGATTCTCATTACTATTTAATTTTACTTTGTATTTTATACAATAGTTTAGATTTCAAATTCTTATTTGAATGTCTGTCTTTCATATTTGAACTTGAATTCAAATTGTTTCCCCCCAAAACACATGAATTCACAAAGGTCATGTCGAAATTTGTCGCACTCACATCGATGTCTAACTCAATTCCACCGATGCAAGAGAAACCTCGATCACTTTGATAGTTTTAAACGAAAGCGCGAAAATTCCCCGGATTTTCTATGCCTGAATGCGATACACACTTCTCTATTTTCTCTTTTTGTAGCCTCTAAACCTGGGATATTACAGTCTCTACCCCTTAAACTAAACTTCGTCCTCGAAGTTTGAACTCTCTCACGTTTCCGGAGTGTGGATCTGACTTGTGCAGACTACGACTTCTCTCGAACTCCGTGGTGATCTCACTAGATATTATTGAAGGAGATATGCCCTAGAGGCAATAATAAAGTGGTTATTATTATATATCTTTATGTTTATGATAAATGTTTATATATCATGCTATAATTGTATTAACCGAAACATTTGTACATGTGTGATATGTAGACAAACAAAGAAGTCCCTAGTATGCCTCTTAACTAGCTTGTTGATTAATGGATGATTAGTTTCATAATCATGAACATTGGATGTTATTAATAACAAGGTTATATCATTGTATGAATGATGTAATGGACACACCCAATTAAGCGTAGCATAAGATCTCGTCATTAAGTTATTTGCTATAAGCTTTCGATACATGGTTACCTAGTCCTTATGACCATGAGATCATGTAAATCACTTATACCGGAAAGGTACTTTGATTACATCAAACGCCACTGCGTAAATGGGTGGTTATAAAGGTGGGATTAAGTATCCGGAAAGTATGAGTTGAGGCATATGGATCAACAAAGTGGGATTTGTCCATCCCGATGACGGATAGATATACTCTGGGCCCTCTCGGTGGAATGTCGTCTAATGTCTTGCAAGCATATGAATAAGTTCATAAGAGACCACATACCACGGTACGAGTAAAGAGTACTTGTCGGAGACGAGGTTGAACAAGGTATAGAGTGATACCGAAGATCAAACCTCGGACAAGTAAAATATCGCGTGACAAAGGGAATTGGTATCGTATGTGAATGGTTCATTCGATCACTAAAGTCATCGTTGAATATGTGGGAGCCATTATGGATCTCCGGATCCCGCTATTGGTTATTGGTCGGAGTGAGTACTCAACCATGTCCACATAGTTCACGAACCGTAGGGTGACACACTTAAAGTTGGATGTTGAAATGGTAGAACTTGAATATGGAATGGAGTTCGAATATTTGTTCGGAGTCCCGGATGAGATCCCGGACATCACGAGGAGTTCCGAATGGTCCGGAGAATAAGATTCATATATAGGATGTCATTTTATGTGAATAAAAATGTCGCGGAAGGTTCTATGGAAGGTTCTAGAAGGTTCTAGAAAAGTCCGGAAGAAACCACCAAGGAAGGTGGAGTCCACAAGGGACTCCACCTCCATGGCCGGCCAGCCCTAGATGGGGTGGAGTCCCAAGTGGACTCCACCATAGGGGGCCGGCCACCCCCACATGGGAGGTGGGAATCCCACCTTTGGGTGGGAGTCCTAGTTGGGCTAGGATTGCCCCTCCTATGGAAGGATTTGGTTTCGGGTCTTATTCGAAGACTTGGACACCAACACTTGGGTTCCACCTATATAATGAGGGGCATAGGGGAGGAGGCCGTACACACCAAAGCCACCACCTTGGCCGCACCCCTTGGAGGCCGGCCACCCCCTCTCCCCAAACCCTAGCCGCCCCACTCCTCCTTCTTCCCCGCACGCTTAGCGAAGCTCCGCCGGGATTCTCCACCACCACCGACACCACGCCGTCGTGCCTGTCGGATTCAAGAGGAGCTACTACTTCCGCTGCCCGCCGGAACGGGGAGAAGGACGTCGTCTTCATCAACAACCGAACGTGTGACCGAGTACGGAGGTGCTGCCCGTTCGTGGCGCCGGAACCGATCGTGATCAAGATCTTCTACGCGCCTTTGCAAGCGGCAAGTGATCGTCTACCGCAGCAATAAGAGCCTACTCTTATAGGCTTTGGAATCTCTTCAAGGGTTAGTCTTGATCATCCCCTCGTTGCTACCGTCTTCTAGATTGCATCTTGGTTTGGATTGCGTGTTCGCGGTAGGAAAATTTTTGTTTTCTTTGCAACGTTATCCTACAGTGGTATCAGAGCCGTGTCTATGCATAGATGGTTGCACGAGTAGAACACAATGGTTTTGTGGGCGTTGATGCTCTTGTTATCTTTAGTTTGAGTACTTTGCATCTTTGTGGCATAGTGGGATGAAGCGGCTCGGACTAACTTTACATGACCGCGTTCATGAGACTTGTTCCTCGTTCGACATGCAACTTGTATTGCATAAGAGGCTTTGCGGGTGTCTCGTCTCTCCTACTATAGTGAAGATTCAATTTACTCTTCTATTGACAACACTAGTATCACCGTTGTGGTTCATGTTCGTAGGTAGATTAGATCTTACTCGAAAACCCTAAACCACGTAAAATATGCAAACCAAATTAGAGACGTCTAACTTGTTTTTGCAGGGTTTGGTGATGTGATATGGCCATAATGTGATGATGAATATGTATGAGATGATCATTATTGTTTTGTGGCAACCGGCAGGAGCCTTATGGTTGTCTTTAAATTTCATGTTGAGTAGTATTTCAAAGTAGTTGTAATAGTTGCTACATGAGGTGAACAACCATGAAGACGGCGCCATGAACCTTGACGCTACGCCGACGATGATGGAGATCATGCCCGAAGATGATGGAGATCATGTCCGTGCTTTGGAGATGAAGATCAAAGGCGCAAAGACAAAAGGGCCATATCATATCACATATGAACTGCATGTGATGTTAATCCTTTATGCATCTTATTTTGCTTAGATCGCGACGGTAGCATTATAAGATGATCCCTCACATTAATATCAAGATAATAAAGTGTTCTCCCCTTGTATGCACCGTTGTAACAGTTCATCGTTTCGAAGCATCTCGTGATGATCGGATGTGATAGATTCAACGATTCACATACAACGGGTGTAAGCCATGTTGCACACGCGGAATACTTGGGTTTGCTTGACGAGCCTAGCATGTACAGACATGGCCTCGGGACAACGGAAACCGAAAGGTTGAACACGAGTCATATGGATGATATGATCAACATGTTGATGTTCACCATTGAAGCTACATCATCTCACGTGATGATCGGTTTTGGTATAGTGGATTTGGATCGTGTACCACTTAACAACTATGAGGGATGTTGTATTAAGTGGGAGTTCATTAGTAATTAGATTAAAACATGAACTAATTATCATAAACATAGTCTCGAGTAGTATTTTGAATTAATTTTGTAGTATTGGCATCCGTTTACTACTATGCGCTAGTCTTATAATTGAGATAGAAATCATCGTTAAAATCGACTAGAAACTTTACGGTTTGGTACCGTATTGTTAATGAATCAAGAAATGATTAAGTCCTATTGCAAACATTTAGTGAAACTCACTTTGTTGATTCAGAGAGCTATGGTTTCAATTAGTACCTAAAGTTATCTTGTCTCCGTGAAACTTGAAGTTCAAATCTGTTTGAAAAGTAAGGAGCTGAAAATTTAGTTTTCAGAAATAATCAAGGTACGAGATATATGTGATATCTAAGACCTTATTGCAAGATGATAGAATATAAATTTGGTGAGACTACATAAACTCATAAGTTTTATGGGAATGTACGAAGGTTGAAGACGCAAGGCGTCCCAATCCTCCAACTATTGGGGCACTAACGATATTCGCATATCCATGAAGTGATTGTCCTTAGTATGCACCGTTGCTAAGACTCGTCGTTTCGAAGCATCACGTGATGATCGGGTGTTATAGATTCTACGTGTGCTTCCAACGGGTGCAAGCCAGATTTGCATATGCGAATACTAAGGTTTAAACTTTATGAGCCTAGCATGTACGAGACATGGTCTCGAGAAAGTTATCATGAATTGATGGATAAAATTATGAGTGAAATTGTTCATCATATTACAAATTTACTAATAGTGAAATCTGAAACACTTGTCATATGATGATCAACTTCAAAGTAAGAACCTCAAGGTTATTGGTATTTGACCAACAAACCTAGAAGTTATTGATGTTGAAATGTTTTTCTGAATAATGAGAAAAGCTAAAAGAGAAACTGCAAAAGATATTTTGGCAAAAGAAAAGAAAAGACTAGAAAGTCTAGCTCAGGTGTATATAAATGATATACATGTTATGGTTATATTCCTAGTTAAGTCACACAATGAAATTCTTGGGTATTAGTACCATATTGGTTGGTATGAAGTGTCATACAAAACAACGCAATACAAGAATACAATGGCCTAAGTGACTGACAAGGAATATGATAGGAATGCACGTCTGGAACAAAATAAAGTGTTATTATGTTCGTCATTGGCATTCTATCTAGCCCTTAGAATTTATAATAAAGAAGTTAATAATTGTTATTTTGCTCTGGTCAAATGAAAACAATGAGTTGTTCAAATTATGACATTACTCCATGTACGATGGATAAGTTATTATAAATCTTAATGGTGAAACACACATACATAACACTGACGCTAAAAATGCCATAAGGCAAATGATTTGAAATTCCACTTATTTGTGGAACCGCAATTTAGGTCATGTTAGAAAGGATCGCATGAAAAAACTCCATGCAAATGGATTTTTGGAGTCATTCGATTTGTTGAATCGTTTGGCACTTGCAAAATCTTTTCTAAAAGGTAATGACTGAAATACCGTTCATAGGCCGAAGAGTTGAACGGGCAAACTAACTTAGTGAAAACATACATAATGATATATGTGGTTCATTGGGCATAGTTGTGTGCGGAAGATTCTTCTACTTCATGAAAAACTTTCAAACAATGAATTGAGTATATATGTGGATATATTCAATAAGGAAAAGTTTGAAACATTTGAATAGGATTCAAATAAATTTCAGCATGAAGTGGAAATCATCGTAATAGAAAAATCAAATATCTATGATTGGATCATGGTGGAAATATTTGAATTACGAGTTTTAGCTGAACATCTAAGAGAGTTATGAAATTGTTCTACAACTTACGTTTCTTGGAGTATCATAGTGATGATGAAGTATCCAAGAGATATGTCCAAACTTTGTTGGATCAATGATGAGATAAAATATTGATGCCATTATATTTTTGTGGATTATGCTTTAGTGACTACCGCTTTTACACTCGAATAGAGCATCATCATGATCCGTTGAAATGACACCATACAAGTTATGGCATGGGTATAAACCCTAATAGTCAACCAAAATCGGATGAATGTCTTTGTTGGTTATCCCAGTAGATTTAATTGGGAATTCTTCCCACAAGATAAAGACAAAAGTGTTTGTCAATGTTTCTTATTTCCGAGAAATTGTTTCGAGTGAAGTATTTGAGTGGGAGGACAATATAATTTGATAAGGTTTATGAACCCGAGCATAATGATCGGAGTAGCGCAACGATCGGAATTAGTTTCGGAAGCGGCCACGACGTATCATGGCTCTCATGACTACAAAGTGTTTTAGCCATGGAGATCGAAGTACATATTGAACCTTGTAGGTATGGTTTACTTTGTGATCAAATAAATGATTTGTGGACAAAGGATTGATTTTGAACAATGATAAACCAACTACAAAACAAAGAAGTTATGATGGGCCTCGACTCAGTTAAAATGGCCATGCGCCATGAAATCCAAGATAGATGAATACTTTATGAAAGTAAATGGATCTATGAAATTGATAGACTTGGATGAAATATCCTTGAAGAAAGCTTGATTTATCAAAAAATTGTTTACGACAATGTTCAAAGAGTTGAATACGATAAGATTAGATCTTCCGTAGCAATGCTTATAGTCTATGTGGATTATTCTAGTAATCACTACATATTTCTTTTATGAGATATACTAGTAGGATGGCAAAATACATTACTTATCAGAAGTATGTATTAAAGGTGTATACAAGATACAACCAAGAGTTTTGCTGGTCCATGGAATACTAGATAGGTATACAAGCTTCAATTGGATGAAGTAAGTATCACGGAGTTGGAATCTTCACTAGATGAAATAGTCAAAGAGTTTTTGATTTCATCAGAGACGATGAAGAGACTTGCATTTGCAAGAAATTAAGTGGGAGCGCTAAGACACATTTATAATACTTTATGTAGGTGACATATAGTTGGTTATAAATGATGTAATTATATACTTGATTAAAAAGGTTTCATTGAGAATTAACTTCAATGAAAGGATATGGACTCGAAACGAATTTAGTGTCAAGATCTATGAAGATAGATTGAAACACATAAATAAGTTTAAGTCAAAGTACATATGATGGATATTGAAGTAGTTCAATATAGAAATATTAAGAAAATGTTCTTGTCATGTGAAGTTTTAACAAGACTTGAGTGTATCTGACACTCAATGAGTAAAAACACATGAGTGATTATAGATCACGAATAATATGTACACAATCAGATATCATGTGCTATAAAGTGTTATGAGCATATACCGTAATGATTCATATGATGATCATTGGACGACAAGTAAGAATATCCTTGAGTACTTTAGAAGAACTAAGGATATATATATATATATATTTTTGTATGAAGAAATGACAAACAAATCGCCGTAAGGTGTTACACCGATATTGGTTTTGTCACATATAAAATATAATTTCAATCTCAAATTAGATTAAGTGTTGTTTAAAAGTAGCACAATGAGCTAGAAGTTGTCTATGCTAGATTTAGAAGAGTTCTAAATATTGTGACGGATTCTACAAAAGAAGGCGAGTATGTCATTGTTTTGACAATAACAAAGGATGTTAAGTCATGAGGTTCTTTGAGAACTTGGTGTATTTCCGACAGAGTCGAACTTTGAAGCTATATTGTGTGTGACAATATTAGTGACATATTTCAGACCATGGAATTAAGGTTCCACCAAAAGACCAAACATATTTAATGTCGACTCATTTGGAAATGAGTGATGCATTGAGACGCAAATGAATTACAAAATACATACGTTTCTGAGCGTGTCAGATCCGTTGACTAAAAACCTCTCCCGTGAGCAATACATGATAAAGCACCATAAGGCCAAGGTGTTATATCTTTACAAATGTAAACTAGATTATTGACTCTAGTGCAAGTGGGAGATCGAAGGAGATATGCCCTAGAGGCAATAATAAAGTGGTTATTATTATATATCTTTATGTTTATGATAAATGTTTATATATCATGCTATAATTGTATTAACCGAAACATTTGTACATGTGTGATATGTAGACAAACAAAGAAGTCCCTAGTATGCCTCTTAACTAGCTTGTTGATTAATGGATGATTAGTTTCATAATCATGAACATTGGATGTTATTAATAACAAGGTTATATCATTGTATGAATGATGTAATGGACACACCCAATTAAGCGTAGCATAAGATCTCGTCATTAAGTTATTTGCTATAAGCTTTCGATACATGGTTACCTAGTCCTTATGACCATGAGATCATGTAAATCACTTATACCGGAAAGGTACTTTGATTACATCAAACGCCATCGCGTAAATGGGTGGTTATAAAGGTGGGATTAAGTATCCGGAAAGTATGAGTTGAGGCATATGGATCAACAAGTGGGATTTGTCCATCCCGATGACTGATAGATATACTCTGGGCCCTCTCGGTGGAATGTCGTCTAATGTCTTGCAAGCATATGAATAAGTTCATAAGAGACCACATACCACGGTACGAGTAAAGAGTACTTGTCAGAGACGAGGTTGAACAAGGTATAGAGTGATACCGAAGATCAAACCTCGGACAAGTAAAATATCGCGTGACAAAGGGAATTGGTATCGTATGTGAATGGTTCATTCGATCACTAAAGTCATCGTTGAATATGTGGGAGCCATTATGGATCTCCGCATCCCGCTATTGGTTATTGGTCGGAGTGAGTACTCAACCATGTCCACATAGTTCACGAACCGTAGGGTGACACACTTAAAGTTGGATGTTGAAATGGTAGAACTTGAATATGGAATGGAGTTCGAATATTTGTTCGGAGTCCCGGATGAGATCCCGGACATCACGAGGAGTTCCGGAATGGTCCGGAGAATAAGATTCATATATAGGATGTCATTTTATGTGAATAAAAATGTCGCGGAAGGTTCTATGGAAGGTTCTAGAAGGTTCTAGAAAAGTCCGGAAGAAACCACCAAGGAAGGTGGAGTCCACAAGGGACTCCACCTCCATGGCCGGCCAGCCCTAGATGGGGTGGAGTCCCAAGTGGACTCCACCATAGGGGCCGGCCACCCCCACATGGGAGGTGGGAATCCCACCTTTGGGTGGGAGTCCTAGTTGGGCTAGGATTGCCCCCTCCTATGGAAGGATTTGGTTTCGGGTCTTATTCGAAGACTTGGACACCAACACTTGGGTTCCACCTATATAATGAGGGGCATAGGGGAGGAGGCCGTACACACCAAAGCCACCACCTTGGCCGCACCCCTTGGAGGCCGGCCACCCCCTCTCCCCAAACCCTAGCCGCCCCACTCCTCCTTCTTCCCCGCACGCTTAGCGAAGCTCCGCCGGGATTCTCCACCACCACCGACACCACGCCGTCGTGCCGTCGGATTCAAGAGGAGCTACTACTTCCGCTGCCCGCCGGAACGGGGAGAAGGACGTCGTCTTCATCAACAACCGAACGTGTGACCGAGTACGGAGGTGCTCGCCCGTTCGTGGCGCCGGAACCGATCGTGATCAAGATCTTCTACGCGCTTTTGCAAGCGGCAAGTGATCGTCTACCGCAGCAATAAGAGCCTACTCTTATAGGCTTTGGAATCTCTTCAAGGGTTAGTCTTGATCATCCCCTCGTTGCTACCGTCTTCTAGATTGCATCTTGGTTTGGATTGCGTGTTCGCGGTAGGAAAATTTTTGTTTTCTTTGCAACGTTATCCTACAATTATTGAATATATCCCTTGTCCAGATTCTTCCTAGAATCCATTAGGGTTTGTCTCTGAACCATGGCTTCTTACTTCAATTCCATGATTTCTTTCAATATTATAATCTTGTTTCCTTTCTCATTGAAGATTCAATGATGGGACTTCTTCTGGTGTCGCTAGTCTTAATCGAAGGCTAGTTTGATAACATACTCCTAATTGGTAAATAGGTCTTTGTTTTCCCTTACCACCAAAACTGCAATAATGGCCCTTAGTAAGGTACTTATCATAGAAATGGTCGTGATGGTTTATTTCCCTAAGGATGGATTAGACTCATTTAGTCCATCCAATCATGGTTTATAGTTGATACCTATAACTATTTTGGGGTATTTAGGTTCCATGAAAGGAATCATTCTATTAGTCTTTGGTATTAGTATGTTCAATCTTCTTCGGTCTTTGGCCCTTTTGATCTGTATTTGGTCTATGGTATTTCCTTCATCCAACTTCATTATCCTTAGCTTACTTGAGCTTTCGTACTTCTGATTAAATATTACTCACTTTTTCAAGCTATTGTCCAACTCTTACTTTCTTGAGACATGAATCTCGGCTTCGGTCCGACATCTTTCTCGAAAGTAATGTTTAATAATCTTATGTAAATAAGATCGAACTTCCTTTCGCCTCGTACCTTCTTCTTTCTTGCTTAAAGTATTGAGTCATTGTACATCCAACTCAATATTTTACTCTACCCCTTGGATTTTTCTTATAGTCTTCAACTCTTATTCTTCCAACCATTGGACTTATGGTTAGAATATTGGTCTGGTTCTAACTTATGGTTTGTACTTCTTCTAAGGTCTCGCGAAGAATGTTTGTGGTGTATCCACTCAATTGTGGACATCCAATGTGAATCCTTTGACTAAATGATTATAGGTCATTGTTATTTGACTGACAAAATTTTATTTGTTTCAACTTCTTGGTACAAATAATCCAATGGTGGACTACTTGATACCAATTGTGACTATTTGTTATCTAAAAATGGATTCTATTATAGGTTCTCGACCAACCTGGACGAGACATCCTCTACTTTATCTCGCAAGATTGATCCTATACCAACTCGTGGTCTTCTCGATACCAAGTGTGGTCTTCTTATATCTATTATGGTTTCATATGTCATCTTCCTTCATTCAGGGTTTACTTTGCAGGAAAACCACTATGAATATAGTATCCAAAGTGGTTTTCCATGCATTCCTCTTCCATAATGACTATGGTTTTACTTCTACTTCTCCATAATCATCATATTTCTCACCTTCATGCTTCTTATGTACAAAAGTACTCCCGTATTGAGTTAAAGCATGAATTTTGATTGGTACTTCCTTCCAAAGATTGTGGTTACTTCCCACAGCTTTTCTTCCTTTGTGTGATGAACCTTCATCTTGTCTTCAAGATCTTCAGATTCCGTCACTTCCTCACATGTTTACCATTACCCTCTAGATCTATGGCATCAAGTAAGAACTTGATATTGCAACATGCATTTGCATATCAAAGTCAAACTTCATGTATGGATCTAGTCAAACAATGAAAATCCAATAAAATCCAAGAAGATTCAGACTTTGTGCTTATAATACACACCATCATAAGCTCGAATATGATTGTTGGGTAAAACATCTCTAAACATAAGGCTCTGATGTGTAGTATATAACACCACATAATAAAGGTTTGGATCGTGATACTTAGCACTTATATATGGAAGTCTACTATTTGTCTCAACCTTTATCTTAATTGTACATTTGCAATGAGATAAACTTGAAACAAAGTGGTCTAGGATAGTTACGGTTAACCTAATTTTCTTTGGAAGTACTAACTTAGTTTCCATTTTGTTGAGGACTACTTCACATGTATTTCTAAGTTCTATGTGGCTACTCTAAACACATAACTATTAGAGTTTATTACCTATACTCCAAGTTTTCTATCATACGACTATGGTCATGATGTGCTTGGCACACTTCCCATGTTTTTGGAACACAATTCGTGCACTATTGTTGAAGACCTGACTTCTTATTGTACTCCCCTTAATTATTTATGATGTTCTAGTCCATCATATAACGATTCTCAGGTGAATCATATATTATTAACACCTCTACCATGTATACATAATTTTATCTCTCTTCCTTACCTCCCATGATTGACTCATAATGGTCTATACTACCTCTTATAACTCATAGTTATCACTTACTATCAATTATCTCATAAGTTTGAATAATTTACTTCCCATGATTATACCTGCTAGTAGGATATCTTCTTATATACCTATCTTCATCACTTGGTATTACTCTTATTACAAGTCTAAATAACTCTTACTTCATCATAACATGTGTTGGTACACATCTTCCAATATGATATATTCCTTATGGTTGTATCCTCTCTTTGGACTACCATGTATTGTATACCAACTGTGATCTACTCATCTATTGTTTTAAGGACTTAATGGTATGCTACATACTTGGGATTAGCTAACTAACTTCACTTTGGAAAGATAGGTAAGAAAGGTTGACTCAAGTGTGTCAGGATTATTCTCAAGTGAATATCCATCTCAAGTCATAAGAACTATTTTGTTTAGCTAAAACAACTTCCTATAGACACTACCAATCCTATAGGTCTCTTTTAAAGGGTTTTAATCCTAGGATCAAAGCATTTGCTCTGATACCAACTGTGGTGACCCGGCATACCACTGCATGGTGTAGTATGCAAGTCTGACATAACACCAATGAAACACTGTTCCACTAGTATTATATCGCTCAGAGTGGTACAACCGAAACATATGCGGGTCCAAGGCATGTCTATAGAATTACACACAGACTCTGTTACATAAGATCATCACAGCCCTCCTACTTTACAATGAGGTAGAACTGCAAATAAACTCCGTAAAAACGACTCGTAGTCTAAACCTATCACGAACTCTATTTGTAGAGTATTTATCTAGCTACGCGAGGCTATGAATAGATTCTAGCTAAATAGGAGCTAGGTTTAGGAAGCTAGTTCCTTTCTATTGCTAATCTAGGTTTTCTCCTTGTTGGATGTGGTATCGGACTCTTCCGGCAGGTTCCTGTCCCTTGAAGTAGTTGTTGACTCCTCGGTCTTCGAGTTGTACTGTACACCCTCCTTCGTGGCCTCCATATCTAAGCAGGGGATTTAAGAGTGGGATGAGTACGAGCGTACTCAACAAGTTCATTATAGGAAAGAGGTGTTTAATGCACTAGCTACGGTATTAGACCAGAAAGTCTAATACCAATGCATGTTTTCATAACCATTTCTTCAAGAGGTTGCTTTTATTCAAAAGAACTATGTCCGTCAGCCTTCACCGGTTTACTAGAACTTCATGGAGTTCCTTTCCGGAAGCGTTCGCAGTTCCATATCCCGGAACAGGGAGTGACAGTCACGATTCATTACACTCGCAGAGGTGTGTTGCTTTACCCATAAGAGATCTTAACCTTGGTGCCAACCGGGCATATTCCCCGTCCACACTTCCTTTGGTGTGAGGCCCGGTATAAGGTCTAGCCAATCATGTTCCTCCGCTACCTCGAACACCCACCCTTTGTTGCAATCTCCGACCCTGGGTCCTCGCCAGTCCTCTTGCACCAATTAAGGATGGACCCCGACCACGACGTCAATGCAGGGCTCTACCATACATTCCTTCGCCGGCGGCTTGCAACCCATCATAGACCACATTACCGTGGGGACTTCTACGGGTTCCCCACCCTGCATCTTGTCTCTCGAGATCAAGTGCCTACAGTAATGCACATCCGTTGATGAACGAGAGGTGGAAACACTTTTTACTACTCCGTCCCACTCCGGATCTTATGGTTAACACGGTTATTACGAGCACAAGAATCACTCGGACGACATTTGTTGTTTAATCCTAGATGGATATAACCCTTGCAATGGAACCTCCACCATATCAACACAATCCATGGTTCCATTGCCCACCACTTAGTCATATTCATAGTTATGAAAATAGTGGTTTTGCTTTTTATGCAATAGTGGTAAACATAGTACTTTGCAAGTAGTTTGGTAAAAATACTCGAATGACATGAGCAAGTGATGAACTTGCCTTTCTTGGCTGCAAGATTATGCAGACAAGGTCTTCGATACGCAATAACTCCAAATTCTGAAATAGCATCATCGTCCGGTAAGGCGTTTAAAAGATTGGCAAGGATGCAATAATGCATAAGTATGAGGTGCAATCGCTCTAAGCGTGACCTAACCCCGATGATTTAGGATTAGTGAGTGGTAATGATTAGTTCAGGGTGTGTTGCACTTTTAGAGTAATTCACAAACAAGGTTCTTATTCAGGGTTGTGTTGTTTGAGAATCATAAGCAAGTGGTAAAATGCATAGTAACGATCATACACACCAAGGAATAGTAGTTATATAATAAGTAAAGAGCAGTTGTCAATTTTAAGTCCTATAGTGCATGGTTGATGATTACTTATTATATATTTCAAAAAAATAACTTTTGAAGAACTTGTTGATTAAGAAATAATGAGTATTTCGAAGAAGAATTAGGGCTTCTAAGGTTTGATTGTTAAGTAGAATGGGTATATATATATGCAGTAAGTATTGACAGATTTAGTTCTATGGTTGATCATAGGTATTATATCAAAGGATGTTTATCAAGTTTGTTCCATGGGTTAACAATTAGGGTTGACTACGACTTCTTATTTGCTTTATTAAGTAATTACCAATGGATTCCTAAACTAGGTGGTTATTATCCTCAATTAAGGTTTAGTTGAGTAGGAGCATATAATGTGAATTGCTATTCAAGGTTGGTATCTTGGTTGATCATCATGGTTCTAACAATTTGTGGTTTAAGTTTGATTCCAATGGTGTGGTATTAAGGAATGGTGATCAATAGTGTTACTATGAGAGTAACAATCTAGGGTTTACCCTATGTGGCACTAATTGGTTACATATTAGGGTTATTAGAAATTGAAGACATGAAATGCTAACTTCATGTGAATTGGTCTTGTTTTATTTTAGTAGATCATAAGCATGAATTAATCATCTTAGGTTGGATCTATGAGTAGTAATGCAAATCATATGATTACACCCATAACTTCCTAGGGTTTTTAGAAGTGGGAACTATTTAGGGTTCTAACATAAAATAATAGGGTTAAGGTTTTTATTCCTATTGGAATTAGGTTTCTAAATTATGATGCTATCCTTAACAAAATAATTGGAAATAGATTTTAAGTTACTTAATTACTTTAAAATAAAATTAATAATGGAGTTAACCTTATATTATTTTTAAAAGACTTAAAATATAATAAATACTTTTGGGGTTTAGGTTTTTTTTTAATAATAGTTGAAGTTATGATCAATTAGGATTTTCATAAGAGTAAACATAACCATTAAGAGATATTTGTTGCTTTATATGGCATTTTGATGCAAGGTAGGATTTAATATTTTCTTAATGTGCAAAATAGAATCAAGAAACTTATATATTTAGTATTTAAGTCTTAATAGATTAAAATTTAAAATTAGTCTTCTATAATTTAGAGGAAAATTCAAATTATTGCTCCTTTTATTTTTGAAGTATTTGTTTTATATTAATTATTATAGAGGAAATTCCTGTTATTCACTTTTATTTATTGGTTATTATTTAAGTAATTTTAAATGATAAAATTTCCTAAGAAAGGAAAAAAATAGACCAAATGGTCTGGTCTGATCAAATCGGCCTGGTCGGGCTTGGGCCAAGACCACGACCAGACCCAACCCCTCTCGCTCACCTCTCATCCTCGCACGCACACGACTCCTCTCTCTCGTGACCTTCCCCGGCTCCGCAGCCGTCGCCGCTCTCCTCGGCGGCCCCGGCCAACTCCGGCGCCGGCGAGCCGGGGTTCCTGCTCGCCTCGACGTGCTCAACAACCTCCCCTAGGTTGATTTGATTGTTGTTGTCTCTCGTGGTCGCCCCGACCCCGAAACCCTATTCAGACACCTCCGTCGCCCGGCCAGCCGCTGGCCAAGTCTGGCGCCGCCACGCGCTTATAGAGCTCTCTCATGATCTCCTCCTTCGGATCTCCTTCATCTGGGCACCCTTCTTCTCATACGAGCTCGCCCCCGAGGAAACCTAGCTCGGGTCCTGGTTCTGCACGTCGGCACGGCCCCAACTGCCATGCCTCCGGCTGCGCATCCCTTCGACCCCGACTACCTCCTTGATCTCATGCTTACGCGTTTCATCCGCCTCCTTGCAGCAACCCCTTGCGGCTACCATGTTGCTGGCATGACCCCATCTCCTTCGCCTCCGATTTCTTCTTCGTGATGCACTCACCTCCTCCTCGAGATGGTGCTTGACCCCCTCCTCTCCGATGATCGTTGGACGGCAGCGTAGCTGCAACCCGAACGCCATTGTTCTCCTACCTTGTGACATTGCTGGCGTGGTATTATACTGACGGTGAGGTGGTGCTGGTTCCTTGGTGGTGTACTGGTGATGCTGCGGTGTTGTGTTGTGCTCTTGTGACTACTTCTTCCTCGACGCAAGCTGGATGGTGCCGCGGACGCAACCCCGGCGCCGACTATTTCTTCTACTGCAATGTGAGCTATCTTTACAGCATTGTGAGCTCATTTCCTCTCTACTGTATCTATGGCAATGTGGTTGTGATGTCTTATGCTACATCTTGACTTATTAAATAATCTAGCTGCTACTAGTGTTGTAGTGATGCTAACTACTAAGATCTAACCGATCGTGTCCCGGTGGTTTTGTGTGATGCTTACGCTTGCTACTATGTGTTACTACTAATTTGTAGCTGTCCTGGTTCATCTATTTGATGAACTGGATACATTGGTCTTGCTATTGCTAGCTAATCCAACACACTTTGTAGCACAAGTTTAGGATCAGTCGATGTATGGATAATAGGCCAGGGTGCAGCTATGGCTCTAATGATCTATTCCTTATATCTATGTATTGTTGCCTCTATTTGATATCTGCATAAGTATCCCTGGCATGTGCGGCTGGTTGTGTTGCTTTTACTGATGAAAAGGTGTATTATTTACTTGATGGTTTGTGGGTGAGCATGTATGCATATTTATGATAGCTTTGCCGGAGATTCGAGATGGTCCATTGATGGTCCGAAATTTATGTGTTGAGCAGTTGTTGATTGTTTAGCAATTCCATTATGGATTAACTATTGCTGCTACTTGGGTTACTTGGTTGGCTCCGGGAATAATTCCTGGACCCCAAGTAAACCCTGGTAACATGTTGACAAATGATGGCTGCTTGAATATGATCTAGTTGCTGGTTAGCAACTAAGAAATGATTTTGGTATTGTTGGATTTTACTGGTGGATCTTGTTGTCCCCTTTTCCTAGCTATGACTGATAAGAACAGATTTATACTTGCTCTTTGGCCTAGCCGGTGATGCAAAGGCCGAGGCAAAAATACCGGATAAGAACAGGATGCTTTTATGTGGCTTTTTATTTCTCGTTGATGATATTGGCATAGCACTACTATGCCAATCCGAGAGAAATCCATCTCTCCATCCTCTTAGGTAAAAACCTAGTCGAAGGATAGCGAGATGGTTTATTTTGGATACTCCCCTTATCCCCCTGGTGTTACTATGCCAACTAAGAACACATGATATGCAGATTTGTTGCCTAGTAACCTGCAGCCGTAGAACATCTTGATCTTCTGGTCTATTGATCAACCTGCTTCTTGTGGATGGCCTCCTCCTCCTCCTCCTAGCTTCTTGATCTGCTTCCTCCTATTCTGGTTCCTAAGTTCTATTTATTGTTTTTCTTTGAGCTGGTGGAGAATAAAAGGAATTCTTGCTGTTCTATAGCTGCTGATGCCATTCCATTGCGGGTAAGATCAAATAGTTTGGCTGGTTGTGGCTGTGTTGTTTATATAGTGCTAGGATGTTGGTTGTGGGAGTGACAACACACATGTGCATGGGTGTGTGAGCTGCTTTCGTGTGGCCCTCTCTCCATCTGTAGGTGGTCAAATTGGCTTTCCTTGCCTCATGTGCAAGTCATTGCTCAACCTTGTACTTATCATATTCTGTCTATCTTTGCTACTGTTAAATGAAAATACTCCTGTTGGCTGCGGTTTCTATATGGCTTTAGTTAATGGCCATTTTACTTAACTAAGTGTGGATTTAAATTCAGACCTGCTTATGTACAGGTGGTTATTAACTAATGGCTTAGGATCATACTGACTTTTCCATGTCGGTAATGATCCATTAAAACAACTTTGTGGTGCCTCACGATTCTAGCTAGATTAGAGGGAAAATATATTTGCCTATATTTAGTGGAGCATCATGTGTTGCCTTGTCCCTCGCAGATGGATCATCTAATGATGCCTTGCGTCCCCGGTTGCCTTCTTGATCACTGGTTTTCTATGATAATGCGTCGTTGATGCCGAATTCTGATTTACTCCCTCTAATCACCATTTGGGAGTTAGGACAAGTTCCTAATTCCCATTTAGCTAGTTTCCAATATTAGCATTGCCTCACCAAAAGTGAGGCAAACATTTTAACATTAACACAAACAATTCCTTTCTGTCTTTGTTATTGATTTTGCAGTGTACACAAGAATAAGAAGATGTGGAATAGTTTAGGTTTTCTTGTTATTTCTTTGTACTCTTCTTTTTCTTTTGTAACTTGTAAATAATTGTATTGTAATAAGTTTTAAATTGCTTATTTGTTATGAATTCTCAAATGTGTTTGCCCTTACTTGTTGTATTGAAATACTTGTTTAAATTTTCATAAATGTTGTCATAATACTTATGTGAATTATTATTTATAATATCTGATTCTCATTACTATTTAATTTTACTTTGTATTTTATACAATAGTTTAGATTTCAAATTCTTATTTGAATGTCTGTCTTTCATATTTGAACTTGAATTCAAATTGTTTCCCCCCAAAACACATGAATTCACAAAGGTCATGTCGAAATTTGTCGCACTCACATCGATGTCTAACTCAATTCCACCGATGCAAGAGAAACCTCGATCACTTTGATAGTTTTAAACGAAAGCGCGAAAATTCCCCGGATTTTCTATGCCTGAATGCAGTACACACTTCTCTATTTTCTCTTTTTGTAGCCTCTAAACCTGGCATTTTGATGCAAGGTAGGATTTATTATTTTCTTAATGTGCAAAATAGAATCAAGAAACTTATATATTTAGTATTTAAGTCTTAATAGATTAAAATTTAAAATTAGTCTTCTATAATTTAGAGGAAAATTCAAATTATTGCTCCTTTTATTTTTGAAGTATTTGTTTTATATTAATTATTATAGAGGAAATTTCCTCTTATTCACTTTTATTTATTGGTTGTTATTTAAGTAATTTTAAATGATAAAATTTCCTAAGAAAGAAAAAAATAGACCAAATGGTCTGGTCTGATCAAATCGGCCTGGTCGGGCTTGGGCCAAGACCACGACCACGACCAGACCCAACCCCTCCCGCTCACCTCTCATCCTCGCACGCACACGACTCCTCTCTCTCTTGACCTTCCTGGCTCTGCAGCGTCGCCGCTCTCCTCGGCGGCCCCCGGCCAACTCCGGCGCCGACGAGCCGGGGGTTCCTGCTCGCCTCGACGTGCTCAACAACCTCCCCTAGGTTGATTTGATTGTTGTTGTCTCTCGTGGTCGCCCCGACCCCGAAACCCTATTCAGACACCTCCGTCGCCCGGCCAGCCGCCGGCCAAGTCTGGCGCCGCCACGCGCCTATAGATCTCTCTCATGATCTCCTCCTTTGGATCCCCTTCGTCTGGGCACCCTTCTTCTCATACGAGCTCGCCCCGAGGAACCCTAGCTCGGGTCCCGGTTCCGCACGCCGGCACGGCCCCAACCGCCATGCCTCCGGCCGCGCATCCCTTCGACCCCGACTACCTCCTTGATCTCATGCTTACGCGTTTCGTCCGCCTCCTTGCAGCAACCCCTTGCGGCTACCATGTTGCTCGGCATGACCCCATCTCCTTCGCCTCCGATTTCTTCTTCGTGATGCACTCACCTCCTCCTCAAGATGGTGCTTGACCCCTCCTCTCTCGACGATCGGCCGGACGGCAGCGTAGCCGCAACCCGAACGCCATTGTTCTCCTGCCTTGTGACATTGCCGGCGTGGTAGTATACCGACGGTGAGGTGGTGCTCGGTTCCTTGGTGGTGTACTGGTGATGCTGCGGTGTTGTGCTGTGCTGTTGTGACTACTTCCTCCTCGACGCCGGCTGGATGGTGCCGCGGACGCAACCCCGGCGCCGACTATTTCTTCTACTTCAATGTGAGCTATCTTTACAACATTGTGAGTTCATTTCCTCTCTACTGTATCTATGGCAATGTGGTTGTGATGTCTTATGCTACATCTTGACTTATTAAATAATCTAGTCTGCTACTAGTGTTGTAGTGATGCTAACTACTAAGATCTAACTGATCGTGTCCCGGTGGTTTTGTGTGATGCTTACGAGTTGCTACTATGTGTTACTACTAATTTGTAGCTGTCCCGGTTCATCTATTTGATGAACTCGGATACATTGGTCTTGCTATTGCTAGCTAATCCAACACACTTTGTAGCACAAGTTTAGGATCAGTCGATGTATGGATAATTGGCCAGTGTGAAGCTATGGCTCTAATGATCTATGCCTTATATCTATGTATTGCTGCCTCTATTCGATATCTGCATAAGTATCCCTGGCATGTGCGGCTGGTTGTGTTGCTTTTAGTGATGAAAAGGTGTATTATTTACTTGATGGTTTGTGGGTGAGCATGTATGCATATTTATGATAGCTTTGCTGGAGATTCGAGATGATCCATTGATGGTCTGAAATTTATGTGTTGAGCAGTGTTGATTGTTTAGCAATTCCATGATGGATTAACTATTGCTGCTACTTGGGTTACTTGGTTGCCCTGGGAATAAATCCTGGACCCCAAGTAAACCCTGGTAACATGTTGACAAATGATGGCTGCTTGAATATGATCTAGTTGCTGGTTAGCAACTAAGAAATGATTTTGGTATTGTTGGATTTTACTGGTGGATCTTGCTGTCCCCTTTTCCTAGCTATGACTGATAAGAATAGATTTTTACTTGCTCTTTGGCCTAGCCAGTGATGCAAAGGCTGAGGCAAAAATACTAGATAAGAACAGATGCTTTTATGTGGCTTTTTATTTCTCAGTGATGATATTGGCATAGCACTACTATGCCAATCTGAGAGAAATCCATCTCTCCATCCTCTTAGGTAAAAACCTAGTCGAAGGATAGCGAGATGGTTTATTTTGGATACTCCCCTTATCCCCCCGGTGTGACTATGCCAACTAAGAACACATGATATGCAGATTTGTTGCCTAATAACCTGCAGCTGTAGAACATCTTGATCTTCCGGTCTATTGATCAACCTCGCTTCTTGTGGATGGCCTCCTCCTCCTCCTAGCTTCTTGATCTGCTTCCTCCTATTCTGGTTCCTAAGTTCTAGTTATTGTTCTTCTTTGAGCTGGTGGAGAATAAAAGGAATTCTTGTTGTTCTATAGCTGTTGATGCCATTCCATTGCGGGTAAGATCAAATAGTTTGGTCGGTCGTGGCTGTGTTGTTTATATAGTGGCTGGGATGTTGGCTGTGGGAGTGACAACACACATGTGCATGGGTGTGTGAGCTGCTTTCAGGTGGCCCCTCTCTCCATGTGTAGGTGGTCAAATTGGCTTTCCTTGCCTCATGTGCAAGTCATTGCTCAACCTTGTACTTATCCTATTCTGTCTATCTTTGGTACTGGTTAAATGAAAATACTCCCGTTGGTTGCGGTTTCTATATGGCTTTAGTTAATGGCCATTTTACTTAACTAAGTGTGGATTTAAATTCAGACCCGCTTATGTACAGTGGTTATTAACTAATGGCTTAGGATCATACTGACTTTTCCATGTCAGTAATGATCCATTAAAACAACTTTGTGGTGCCTCACAGATTCTAGCTAGATTAGAGGGAAAATATATTTGCCTATATTTAGTGGAGCATCATGTGTTGCCGTGTCCCTCAGAGATGGATCATCTAATGATGCCTTGCGTCCCTGGTTGCCTTCTTGATCACTGGTTTTCTATGATAATGCGTCGTTGATGCCGAATGCTGATTTACTCCCTCTAATCACCATTTGGGAGTTAGGACAAGTTCCTAATTCCCATTTAGCTAGTTTCCAATATTAACATTGCCTCACCAAAAGTGAGGCAAACATTTTAACATTAACACAAACAATTCCTTTCTGTCTTTGTTATTGATTTTGCAGGTACACAAGAATAAGAAGATGTGGAATAGTTTAGGTTTTCTTGTTATTTCTTTGTACTCTTCTTTTTCTTTTGTAACCTCGTAAATAATTGTATTGTAATAAGTTTTAAATTGCTTATTTGTTATGAATTCTCAAATGTGTTTGCCCTTACTTGTTGTATTGAAATACTTGTTTAAATTTTCATAAATGTTGTCATAATACTTATGTGAATTATTATTTATAATATCTGATTCTCATTACTATTTAATTTTACTTTGTATTTTATACAATAGTTTAGATTTCAAATTCTTATTTGAATGTCTGTCTTTCATATTTGAACTTGAATTCAAATTGTTTCCCCCAAAACACATGAATTCACAAAGGTCATGTCGAAATTTGTCGCACTCACATCGATGTCTAACTCAATTCCACCGATGCAAGAGAAACCTCGATCACTTTGATAGTTTTAAACGAAAGCGCGAAAATTCCCCGGATTTTCTATGCCTGAATGCAGTACACACTTCTCTATTTTCTCTTTTTGTAGCCTCTAAACCTGGGATATTACAGTCTCTACCCCTTAAACTAAACTTCGTCCTCGAAGTTTGAACTCTCTCACGTTTCCGGAGTGTGGATCTGACTTGTGCAGACTACGACTTCTCTCGACCTCCGTGGTTATCTCACTAGATATTATTGAATATATCCCTTGTCCAGATTCTTCCTAGAATCCATTAGGGTTTGTCTCTGAACCATGGCTTCTTACTTCAATTCCATGATTTCTTTCAATATTATAATCTTGTTTCCTTTCTCATTGAAGATTCAATGATGGGACTTCTTCTGGTGCTGCTAGTCTTAACTGAAGGCTAGTTTGATAACATACTCCTAATTGGTAAATAGGTCTTTGTTTTCCCTTACCACCAAAACTGCAATAATGGCCCTTAGTAAGGTACTTATCATAGAAATGGTCGTGATGGTTTATTTCCCTAAGGATGGATTAGACTCATTTAGTCCATCCAATCATGGTTTATAGTTGATACCTATAACTATTTTGGGGTATTTAGGTTCCATGAAAGGAATCATTCTATTAGTCTTTGGTATTAGTATGTTCAATCTTCTTCGGTCTTTGGCCCTTTTGAGCTGTATTTGGTCTATGGTATTTCCTTCATCCAACTTCATTATCCTTAGCTTACTTGAGCTTTCGTACTTCTGATTAAATATTACTCACTTTTTCAAGCTATTGTCCAACTCTTACTTTCTTGAGACATGAATCTCGGCTTCTGGTCTGACATCTTTCTGAAAGTAATGTTTAATAATCTTATGTAAATAAGATCGAACTTCCTTTCAGTTCAGACCTTCTTCTTTCTTGCTTAAAGTATTGAGTCATTGTACATCCAACTCAATATTTTACTCTACCCCTTGGATTTTTCTTATAGTCTTCAACTCTTATTCTTCCAACCATTGGACTTATGGTTAGAATATTGGTCTGGTTCTAACTTATGGTTTGTACTTCTTCTAAGGTCTCGCGAAGAATGTTTGTGGTGTATCCACTCAATTGTGGACATCCAATGTGAATCCTTTGACTAAATGATTATAGGTCATTGTTATTTGACTGACAAAATTTTATTTGTTTCAACTTCTTGGTACAAATAATCCAATGGTGGACTACTTGATACCAATTGTGGCTATTTGTTATCTAAAAATGGATTCTATTATAGGTTCTGACCAACTGGACGAGACATCCTCTACTTTATCTCGCAGTATTGATCCTATACCAACTGTGGTCTTCTGATACCAAGTGTGGTCTTCTTATATCTATTATGGTTTCATATGTCATCTTCCTTCATTCAGGGTTTACTTTGCAGGAAAACCACTATGAATATAGTATCCAAAGTGGTTTTCCATGCATTCCCTCTTCCATAATGACTATGGTTCTACTTCTACTTCTCCATAATCATCATATTTCTCACCTTCATGCTTCTTATGTACAAAAGTACTCCCGTATTGAGTTAAAGCATGAATTTTGATTGGTACTTCCTTCCAAAGATTGTGGTTACTTCCCACAGCCTTTTCTTCCTTTGTGTGATGAACCTTCATCTTGTCTTCAAGATCTTCAGATTCCGTCACTTCCTCACATGTTTACCATTACCCTCTAGATCTATGGCATCAAGTAAGAACTTGATATTGCAACATGCATTTGCATATCAAAGTCAAACTTCATGTATGGATCTAGTCAAACAATGAAAATCCAATAAAATCCAAGAAGATTCAGCTTTGTGCTTATAATACACACCATCATAAGCCTGAATATGATTGTTGGGTAAAACATCTCTAAACATAAGGCTCTGATGTGTAGTATATAACACCACATAATAAAGGTTTGGATCGTGATACTTAGCACTTATATATGGAAGTCTACTATTTGTCTCAACCTTTATCTTAATTGTACATTTGCAATGAGATAAACTTGAAACAAAGTGGTCTAGGATAGTTACGGTTAACCTAATTTTCTTTGGAAGTACTAACTTAGATTCCATTTTGTTGAGGACTACTTCACATGTATTTCTAAGTTCTATGTGGCTACTCTAAACACATAACTATTAGAGTTTATTACCTATACTCCAAGTTTTCTATCATACGACTATGGTCATGATGTGCTTGGCACACTTCCCATGTTTTTGGAACACAATTCGTGCACTATTGTTGAAGACCTGACTTCTTATTGTACTCCCCTTAATTATTTATGATGTTCTAGTCCATCATATAACGATTCTCAGGTGAATCATATATGATTAACACCTCTACCATGTATACATAATTTTATCTCTCTTCCTTACCTCCCATGATTGACTCATAATGGTCTATACTACCTCTTATAACTCATAGTTATCACTTACTATCAATTATCTCATAAGTTTGAATAATTTACTTCCCATGATTATACCTGCTAGTAGGATATCTTCTTATATACCTATCTTCATCACTTGGTATTACTCTTATTACAAGTCTAAATAACTCTTACTTCATCATAACATGTGTTGGTACACATCTTCCAATAGGATATCTTCCTTATGGTTGTATCCTCTCTTTGGACTACCATGTATTGTATACCAAATGTGATCTACTCATCTATTGTTTTAAGGACTTAATGGTATGCTACATACTTGGGATTAGCTAACTAACTTCACTTTGGAAAGATAGGTAAGAAAGGTTGACTCAAGTGTGTCAGGATTATTCTCAAGTGAATATCCATCTCAAGTCAGAAGAACTATTTTGTTTAGCTAAAACAACTTCCTATAGACACTACCAATCCTATAGGTCTCTTTTAAAGGGTTTTAATCCTAGGGTCAAAGCATTTGCTCGATACCAACCGTGGTGACCCGGCATACCACTGCATGGTGTAGTATGCAAGTCTGACATAACACCAATGAAACACTGTTCCACTAGTATTATATCGCTCAGAGTGGTACAACCGAAACATATGCGGGTCCAAGGCATGTCTATAGAATTACACACAGACTCTGTTACATAAGATCATCACAGCCTCCTACTTTACAATGAGGTAGAACCGCAAATAAACTCCGGAAGAACGACTCGTAGTCTAAACCTATCACGAACTCTATTTGTAGAGTATTTATCTAGCTACAGAGGCTATGAATAGATTCTAGCTAAATAGGAGCTAGGTTTAGGAAGCTAGTTCCTTTCTATTGCTAATCTAGGTTTTCTCCTTGTTGGATGTGGTATCGGACTCTTCCGGCAGGTTCCTGTCCCTTGAAGTAGTTGTTGACTCCTCGGTCTTCGAGTTGTACTGTACACCCTCCTTCGTGGCCTCCATATCTAAGCAGGGGATTTAAGAGTGGGATGAGTACGAGCGTACTCAACAAGTTCATTATAGGAAAGAGGTGTTTAATGCACTAGCTATGGTATTAGACCAGAAAGTCTAATACCAATGCATGTTTTCATAACCATTTCTTCAAGAGGTTGCTTTTATTCAGAAGAACTATGTCCGTCAGCCTTCACCGGTTTACTAGAACTTCATGGAATTCCTTTCCGGAAACGTTCGCAGTTCCATATCCCGGAACAGGGAGTGACAGGTCACGATTCATTACACTCTGCAGAGGTGTGTTGCTTTACCCATAAGAGATCTTAACCTTGGTGCCAACCGGGCATATTCCCGTCCACACTTCCTTTGGTGTGAGGCCCGGTATAAGGTCTAGCCAATCATGTTCCTCCGCTACCTCGAACACCCACCCTTTGTTGCAATCTCCGACCCCGGGTCCTCGCCGATCCTCTTGCACCAATTAAGGATGGACCCCGACCACGACGTCAATGCAGGGCTCTACCATACATTCCTTCGCCTGGCGGTTGCAACCCATCATAGACCACATTACCGTGGGGACTTCTACGGGTTCCCCACCCTGCATCTTGTCTCTCAAGATCAAGTGCCTACAGTAATGCACATCCGTTGATGAACGAGAGGTGGAAACACTTTTTACTACTCCGTCCCACTCCGGATCTTATGGTTAACACGGTTATTACGGCACAAGAATCACTGGACGACATTTGTTGTTTAATCCTAGATGGATATAACCCTTGCAATGGAACCTCCACCATATCAACACAATCCATGGTTCCATTGCCCGCCACTTAGTCATATTCATAGTTATGAAAATAGTGGTTTTGCTTTTTATGCAATAGTGGTAAACATAGTACTTTGCAAGTAATTTGGTAAAAATACTCGAATGACATGAGCAAGTGATGAACTTGCCTTTCTTGGCTGCAAGATTATGCAGACAAGGTCTTCGATACGCAATAACTCCAAATTCTGAAATAGCATCATCGTCCGGTAAGGCGTTTAAAAGATTGGCAAGGATGCAATAATGCATAAGTATGAGGTGCAATCGCTCTAAGCGTGACCTAACCCCGATGATTTAGGATTAGTGAGTGGTAATGATTAGTTCAGGGTGTGTTGCACTTTTAGAGTAATTCACAAACAAGGTTCTTATTCAGGGTTGTGTTGTTTGAGAATCATAAGCAAGTGGTAAAATGCATAGTAACGATCATACACACCAAGGAATAGTAGTTATATCATAAGTAAAGAGCAGTTGTCAATTTTAAGTCCTATAGTGCATGGTTGATGATTACTTATTATATATTTCAAAAAAATAACTTTTGAAGAACTTGTTGATTAAGAAATAATGAGTATTTCGAAGAAGAATTAGGGCTTCTAAGGTTTGATTGTTAAGTAGAATGGGTATATATATGCAGTAAGTATTGACAGATTTAGTTCTATGGTTGATCATAGGTATTATATCAAAGGATGTTTATCAAGTTTGTTCCATGGGTTAACAATTAGGGTTGACTACGACTTCTTATTTGCTTTATTAAGTAATTACCAATGGATTCCTAAACTAGGTGGTTATTATCCTCAATTAAGGTTTAGTTGAGTAGGAGCATATAATGTGAATTGCTATCCAAGGTTGGTATCTTGGTTGATCATCATGGTTCTAACAAGTTGTGGTTTAAGGTTGATTCCAATGGTGTGGTATTAAGGAATGGTGATCAATAGTGTTACTATGAGAGTAACAATCTAGGGTTTACCCTATGTGGCACTAATTGGTTACATATTAGGGTTATTAGAAATTGAAGACATGAAATGCTAACTTCATGTGAATTGGTCTTGTTTTATTTTAGTAGATCATAAGCATGAATTAATCATCTTAGGTTGGATCTATGAGTAGTAATGCAAATCATATGATTACACCCATAACTTCCTAGGGTTTTTAGAAGTGGGAACTATTTAGGGTTCTAACATAAAATAATAGGGTTAAGGTTTTTATTCCTATTAGAATTAGGTTTGTAAATTATGATGCTATCCTTAACAAAATAATTGGAAATAGATTTTAAGTTACTTAATTACTTTAAAATAAAATTAATAATGGAGTTAACCTTATATTATTTTTAAAAGACTTAAAATATAATAAATACTTTTGGGGTTTAGGGTTTTTTTTAATAATAGTTGAAGTTATGATCAATTAGGATTTTCATAAGAGTAAACATAACCATTAAGAGATATTTGTTGCTTTATATGGCATTTTGATGCAAGGTAGGATTTAATATTTTCTTAATGTGCAAAATAGAATCAAGAAACTTATATATTTAGTATTTAAGTCTTAATAGATTAAAATTTAAAATTAGTCTTCTATAATTTAGAGGAAAATTTAAATTATTGCTCCTTTTATTTTTGAAGTATTTGTTTTATATTAATTATTATAGAGGAAATTTCCTGTTATTCACTTTTATTTATTGGTTATTATTTAAGTAATTTTAAATGATAAAATTTCCTAAGAAAGGAAAAAAAATAGACCAAATGGTCTGGTCTGATCAAATCGGCCTGGTCGGGCTTGGGCCAAGACCACGACCAGACCCAACCCCTCTCGCTCACCTCTCATCCTCGCACGCACACGACTCCTCTCTCTCGTGACCTTCCTGGCTCTGCAGCGTCGCCGCTCACCTCGGCGGCCCCCGGCCAACTCTGGCGCCGGCGAGCCGGGGGTTCCTGCTCGCCTCGACGTGCTCAACAACCTCCCCTAGGTTGATTTGATTGTTGTTGTCTCTCGTGGTCGCCCCGACCCCGAAACCCTATTCAGACACCTCCGTCGCCCGGCCAGCCGCTGGCCAAGTCTGGTGCCGCCACGCGCTTATAGAGCTCTCTCATGATCTCCTCCTTCGGATCTCCTTCGTCTGGGCACCCTTCTTCTCATACGAGCTCGCCCCCGAGGAAACCTAGCTCGGGTCCTGGTTCTGCACGCCGGCACGGCCCCAACTGCCATGCCTCCGGCTGCGCATCCCTTCGACCCCGACTACCTCCTTGATCTCATGCTTACGCGTTTCGTCCGCCTCCTTGCAGCAACCCCTTGCGGCTACCATGTTGCTGGCATGACCCCATCTCCTTCGCCTCCGATTTCTTCTTCGTGATGCACTCACCTCCTCCTCGAGATGGTGCTTGACCCCCTCCTCTCCGATGATCGCTGGACGGCAGCGTAGCTGCAACCCGAACGCCATTGTTCTCCTACCTTGTGACATTGCTGGCGTGGTATTATACTGACGGTGAGGTGGTGCTGGTTCCTTGGTGGTGTACTGGTGATGCTGCGGTGTTGTGTTGTGCTATTGTGACTACTTCCTCCTCGACGCCAGCTGGATGGTGCCGCGGACGCAACCCTGGCGCCGACTATTTCTTCTACTGCAATGTGAGCTATCTTTACAGCATTGTGAGCTCATTTCCTCTCTACTGTATCTATGGCAATGTGGTTGTGATGTCTTATGCTGCATCTTGACTTATTAAATAATCTAGCTGCTACTAGTGTTGTAGTGATGCTAACTACTAAGATCTAACCGATCGTGTCCTGGTGGTTTTGTGTGATGCTTACAGTTGCTACTATGTGTTACTACTAATTTGTAGCTGTCCTGGTTCATCTATTTGATGAACTGGATACATTGGTCTTGCTATTGCTAGCTAATCCAACACACTTTGTAGCACAAGTTTAGGATCAGTCGATGTATGGATAATTGGCCAGTGTGCAGCTATGGCTCTAATGATCTATTCCTTATATCTATGTATTGTTGCCTCTATTTGATATCTGCATAAGTATCCCTGGCATGTGCGGCTGGTTGTGTTGCTTTTACTGATGAAAAGGTGTATTATTTACTTGATGGTTTGTGGGTGAGCATGTATGCATATTTATGATAGCTTTGCTGGAGATTCGAGATGGTCCATTGATGGTCTGAAATTTATGTGTTGAGCAGTGTTGATTGTTTAGCAATTCCATGATGGATTAACTATTGCTGCTACTTGGGTTACTTGGTTGGCCTGGGAATAATTCCTGGACCCCAAGTAAACCCTGGTAACATGTTGACAAATGATGGCTGCTTGAATATGATCTAGTTGCTTGGTTAGCAACTAAGAAATGATTTTGGTATTGTTGGATTTTACTTGGTGGATCTTGCTGTCCCCTTTTCCTAGCTATGACTGATAAGAACAGATTTATACTTGCTCTTTGGCCTAGCCGATGATGCAAAGGCTGAGGCAAAAATACTGGATAAGAACAGATGCTTTTATGTGGCTTTTTATTTCTCAGTGATGATATTGGCATAGCACTACTATGCCAATCTGAGAGAAATCCATCTCTCCATCCTCTTAGGTAAAAACCTAGTCGAAGGATAGCGAGATGGTTTATTTTGGATACTCCCCTTATCCCCCTGGTGTTACTATGCCAACTAAGAACACATGATATGCAGATTTGTTGCCTAGTAACCTGCAGCCGTAGAACATCTTGATCTTCTGGTATATTGATCAACCTGCTTCTTGTGGATGGCCTCCTCCTCCTCCTAGCTTCTTGATCTGCTTCCTCCTATTCTGGTTCCTAAGTTCTATTTATTGTTTTTCTTTGAGCTGGTGGAGAATAAAAGGAATTCTTGCTGTTCTATAGCTGCTGATGCCATTCCATTGCGGGTAAGATCAAATAGTTTGGCTGGTTGTGGCTGTGTTGTTTATATAGTGCTAGGATGTTGGTTGTGGGAGTGACAACACACATGTGCATGGGTGTGTGAGCTGCTTTCAGGTGGCCCCTCTCTCCATCTGTAGGTGGTCAAATTGGCTTTCCTTGCCTCATGTGCAAGTCATTGCTCAACCTTGTACTTATCATATTTTGTCTATCTTTGGTACTGTTAAATGAAAATACTCCTGTTGGCTGCGGTTTCTATATGGCTTTAGTTAATGGCCATTTTACTTAACTAAGTGTGGATTTAAATTCAGACCTGCTTATGTACAGGTGGTTATTAACTAATGGCTTAGGATCATACTTGACTTTTCCATGTCAGTAATGATCCATTAAAACAACTTTGTGGTGCCTCACAGATTCTAGCTAGATTAGAGGGAAAATATATTTTCCTATATTTAGTGGAGCATCATGTGTTGCCTTGTCCCTCAGAGATGGATCATCTAATGATGCCTTGCGTCCCTGGTTGCCTTCTTGATCACTGGTTTTCTATGATAATGCGTCGTTGATGCCGAATTCTGATTTACTCCCTCTAATCACCATTTGGGAGTTAGGACAAGTTCCTAATTCCCATTTAGCTAGTTTCCAATATTAACATTGCCTCACCAAAAGTGAGGCAAACATTTTAACATTAACACAAACAATTCCTTTCTGTCTTTGTTATTGATTTTGCGGGTACACAAGAATAAGAAGATGTGGAATAGTTTAGGTTTTCTTGTTATTTCTTTGTACTCTTCTTTTTCTTTTGTAACTTGTAAATAATTGTATTGTAATAAGTTTTAAATTGCTTATTTGTTATGAATTCTCAAATGTGTTTGCCCTTACTTGTTGTATTGAAATACTTGTTTAAATTTTCATAAATGTTGTCATAATACTTATGTGAATTATTATTTATAATATCTGATTCTCATTACTATTTAAGTTTACTTTGTATTTTATACAATAGTTTAGATTTCAAATTCTTATTTGAATGTCTGTCTTTCATATTTGAACTTGAATTCAAATTGTTTCCCCCCAAAACACATGAATTCACAAAGGTCATGTCGAAATTTGTCGCACTCACATCGATGTCTAACTCAATTCCACCGATGCAAGAGAAACCTCGATCACTTTGATAGTTTTAAACGAAAGTGCGAAAATTCCCCGGATTTTCTATGCCTGAATGCAGTGCACACTTCTCTATTTTCTCTTTTTGTAGCCTCTAAACCTGGGATATTACAACTTCCGACCCCAAAATTTGGGGATCTCAAAGCAAGGCCTGGCTAAGGTATCGCCATTCGCTTCTACTCCGGTGCTCCTCCCCTGGAAAAATTCTAAGACGTCAAACACAACAACGGTGGAGATATTCTCATAACTCTTCGTAAACGGGGCACGGTCATAATTTCAGTGAAGGTCCATCGTCCGTACAACCCTGTATAGGCCCGTATGGCTCGCGTTGTGTTGTACCTCATTTTTGTACGTATCTTGGGTCACATGCGTATGCTGAAATATAAATGTCCTATAAAGATCTTGCTAACGTGACCTTTCTTTTACTTACTCGACATACACATACTGTATCAATACAAACGAATATACATGGACACGATTAATCCCCAGTCTGTTAGGAATCACTATTCCCAGATCACTGAGTTTCTTCGCATGCCCGGTCATGGTGAGCATGTGCTCACTAACGGAGCTGCCTTCTTCCATCATATAGCTGAAGAATTGTTTCGATGCTTCATAGCATTCCACGGCCGCATGAGTTTCAAAGATATCTTTCAGCTCATTGACCAACTCATGAGGATCGTGGTGCTCAAAACGTTTTTGAAGATCGACTTCCAGACTGCATAGGATGGCACACTGAACTTGAGAGTACCGAGTTTTCCGAGTCGCGTAAACATTCTTTACTTCATCGGTTTCAGTTTCTGCAGGAGGGTCACCTAGCGGTGCATCAAGCACATATTGCAGATTTCCGCCAGCGAGGAAAATCCTCACATGACGGACCCAGTCGGTGAAGTTGCTACCGTTGCTTTTTAGCTTTTCTTTCTCTAGGAACTGGTTAAAATTGATTGGGGACGCCATAATCTACAACATATATTTGCAATAGTTTAGACTAAGTTTATGACAAATTGAGTTCAAATTTTAATTCAACAAAATTAAAAACTAGGTGAACTCCCACCAAAACAATATCCCTCGAATTGTCTTAGTGATCACACGAACCAAATCCACCACACCAAGTCCGATCATCACGAGACAAGATGTAACTTCAATGGCGAACACTCAAAGTGTTCATCATATCAATCATATGATTCATACTCTACCTTTCGGTATCACGTGTTCCGAGACCATGTCTGTACATGCTAGTCTCGTCAAGGCAACCTTAGTATCCGCATGTGTAAAACTGGCTTGCACCCGTTGTATGCACTTGTTTATTCTATCACACCCGATCATCACGAGATGCTTCGAAACGACAAGTCTTGGCAACGGTGCTACCAAGGATGAACACTTTATTATCTTGATATTTTAGTGAGAGGGATCATCTTATAATGCTACCGTCGCGATCTAAGCAAAATAAGATGCATAAAAGGATTAACATCACATGTAGTTCATATGTGATATGATATGGCCCCTTTATCTTTGCGCCTTTGATCTTCATCTCCAAAGAACGGACATGATCTCCATCATCAACGGGCATGATCTCCATCATCGTTGGCGTAGCGTCAAGGTCAATGGCGCCGTCTTCATGATTGTTCTCCCATGTAGCAACTATTACAACTTCTTTGAAATACTACTCAACATGAAATTTAAAGACAACCATAAGGCTCCTGCCGGTTGCCACAATACAATAATGATCATCTCATACATATTCATCATCACATTATGGCCATATCACATCACCAAACCCTGCAAAAACAAGTTAGATGTCTCTAATTTGGTTTGCATATTTTACGTGCTTTAGGGTTTTCGAGTGAGATCTAATCTACCTACGAACATGAACCACAACGGTGATACTAGTGTTGTCAATAGAAGAGTAAATTGAATCTTCACTATAGTAGGAGAGACAGACACCCGCAAAGCCACTTATGCAATACAAGTTGCATGTCGAGCGTGGAGCAAATCTCATGAACGCGGTCATGTAAAGTTAGCCCGAGCCGCTTCATCCCACTATGCCACAAAGATGCAAAGTACTCAAACTAAAGACAACATAAGCATCAACGCCCACAAAACAATTGTGTTCTACTCGTGCAACCATCTATGCATAGACACGGCTCTGATACCACTGTAGGAATTCGTTGCATAGAAAACAAAAAATTTCCTACCGCGAGAACGCAATCCAAGCCAAGATGCAATCTAGAAGACGGGAGCAACGAGGGGATGAAAGAGACTCACCCTTGAAGATTTCCAAAGCCTACAAGATGAGGCTCTTGTTGCTGCGGTAGACGATCACTTGCCGCTTTCAAAAGCGCGTAGAAGATCTTGACGGTGCCAGAATCGGGCAGCACCTCCGTACTCGGTCACACGTTCGGTGTTGATGAAGACGACGTCCTTCTCCCCGTTCCAGCGGGCAGCGGTGTTAGAGATATGCCCAAGAGGCAATAATAAAAGTGGTTATTATATATCTTTATGTTTATGATAAATGTTTATATACCATGCTATAATTGTATTAACTGAAACATTGATACATGTGTGATATGTAAACAACAATGAGTCCCTAGTAAGCCTCTTAACTAGCTTGTTGATTAATAGATGTTTAGTTTCATAATCATGAACATTGGATATTATTAATAACAAGGTTATATCATTATATGAATGATGTAATGGACACACCCAATTAAGCGTAGCATAAGATCACGTCATTAAGTTATTAGCTATAAGCTTTCGATACATAGTTACCTAGTCCTTTCGACCATGAGATCATGTAAATCACTTATACCGGAAAGGTACTTTGATTACATCAAACGCCACTGCGTAAATGGGTGGTTATAAAGGTGGGATTAAGTATCCGGAAAGTATGAGTTGAGGCATATGGATCAACGATGGGATTTGTCCATCCCGATGACGGATAGATATACTCCGGGCCCTCTCGGTGGAATGTCGTCTAATGTCTTGCAAGCATATGAATAAGTTCATAAGAGACCACATACCACGGTACGAGTAAAGAGTACTTGTCGGAGACGAGGTTGAACAAGGTATAGAGTGATACCGATGATCAAACCTCGGACAAGTAAAATATCGCGTGACAAAGGGAATTGGTATCGTATGTGAATGGTTCATTCGATCACTAAGTCATCGTTGAATATGTGGGAGCCATTATGGATCTCCAGATCCCGCTATTGGTTATTGGTCGAAGAGAGTACTCAACCATGTCCACATAGTTCGCGAACCGTAGGGTGACACACTTAAGGTTTGATGTTGAAATGGTAGAATTTGAATATGGAATGGAGTTCGAAGATTTGTTCGAAGTCCCGGATGAGATCCCGGACATCACGAGGAGTTCCGGAATGGTCCGGAGAATAAGATTCATATATAGGAAGTCATTTTATAAGTTTGAAAATGATCTCGGTGCATTTATGGAAGGTTCTAGAAGGTTCTAGAATATTCCGGAAGAAAGTCACTTTGGAAAGCGGAGTCCCGAAGGGACTCCACCACCATGGCCGGCCAACCCTAAGGGGTGGAGTCCCGTGTGGACTCCACCTAAGGTGGCCGGCCACCCCTCCCAAGGGAAGGTGGGAATCCCACCTCTAGTGGGAGTCCTAGCTTGGGTAGGTTTCATGTCATATGGAAGGTTTTGGTTTGGGGTCTTATTCGAAGACTTGTAGACCAACTCTTGGGTGTTCCACCTATATAATGAGGGCCAAGGGGAGGGGGGCGGCCACCCCAACACCACAAGGTGGCCACACCCCATAGTGGCCAGCGCCCCCCTCTCCCAAACCCTAGCCGCCCCACCTCCTCCACCTCTCCCGCAACGCTTAGCGAAGCTCCGCCGGAGTTCTCCATCGCCATCGCCACCACGCCGTCGTTCTGCCGAATTCAAGGAGGAGCTACTACTTCCGCTGCCCGCTGGAACGGGGAGATGGACGTCGTCTTCATCAACACCGAACGTGTGACCGAGTACGGAGGTGCTGCCCGATCGTGGCACCGTGATCAAGATCTTCTACGCGCTTTTGCAAGCGGCAAGTGATCGTCTACCGCAGCAACAAGAGCCTCATCTTGTAGGCTTTGGAAATCTTCAAGGGTGAGTCTCAATCATCCCCTCGTTGCCACCGTCTTCTAGATTGCATCTTGGCTTGGATTGCGTGTTCGCGGTAGGAAAATTTTTGTTTTCTATGCAACGAATCCCTACAGTGGTATCAGAGCCGTGTCTATGCATAGATGGTTGCATGAGTAGAACACAATAGTTTTGTGGGTGTTGATTCTTATGTTGTATTTAGTTTGAGTACTTTGCATCTTTGTGGCATAGTGGGATGAAGCGGCTCGGGCTAACTTTACATGACCGCGTTCATGAGATTTGCTCCACGCTCGACATGCAACTTGTATTGCATAAGTGGCTTTGCGGGTGTCTCGTCTCTCCTACTATAGTGAAGATTCAATTTACTCTTCTATTGACAACACTAGTATCACCGTTGTGGTTCATGTTCGTAGGTAGATTAGATCTTACTCGAAAACCCTAAACCACGTAAAATATGCAAACCAAATTAGAGACGTCTAACTTGTTTTTGCAGGGTTTGGTGATGTGATATGGCCATAATGTGATGATGAATATGTATGAGATGATCATTATTGTATTGTGGCAACCGGCAGGAGCCTTATGGTTGTCTTTAAATTTCATGTTGAGTAGTATTTCAAAGTAGTTGTAATAGTTGCTACATGAGGTGTACAACCATGAAGACGGCACCATGGACCTTGACGCTACGCCGACGATGATGGAGATCATGCCCGTTGATGATGGATATCATGTCCGTGCTTTGGAGATGAAGATCAAAGGCGCAAAGACAACGGGGCCATATCATATCACATATGAACTGCATGTGATGTTAATCCTTTTATGCATCTTATTTTGCTTAGATCGCGACGGTAGCATTATAAGATGATCCCTCTCACTAAAATACCAAGATAATAAAGTGTTCATCCTTAGTAGCACCGTTGCCAAGACTTGTCGTTTCGAAGCATCTCGTGATGATCGGGTGTGATAGAATCAACAAGTGCATACAACGGGTGCAAACCAGTTTTGCACATGCGGATACTAAGGTGGCCTTGACGAGCCTAGCATGTACAGACATGGTCTCGGAACACGTGATACCGAAAGGTAGAGCATGAATCATATGATTGATATGATGAACACTTTGAGTGTTCGCCATTGAAATTACATCTTGTCTCGTGATGATCGGACTTGATGTAGTGGATTTGGTTCGTGTGATCACTAAGACAATGCGAGGGATATTGTTTTGAGTGGGAGTTCACCTAGATTTTTAATTATGTTAAATTAAAATTTGAACTCAATTTGTCATAAACATTAGTCTAAACTATTGCAAATATATGTTGTAGATATGGCGTCCCCAATCAATTTTAACCAGTTCCTAGAGAAAGAAAAGCTTAAGAACAATGGTAGAAACTTCACCGACTGGTTCCGTCATGTGAGGATCTTCCTCAATGGTGGAAACCTGCAATATGTGCTTGATGCACCGCTAGGTGACCCTCCTGCAGAAACTGAAACCGATGAAGTAAAGAATGTTTACGCGACTCGGAAAACTCGGTACTCTCAAGTTCAGTGTGCCATCCTGTGCAGTCTGGAAGCCGATCTTCAAAAACGTTTTGAGCACCACGATCCTCATGAGTTGGTCAATGAGTTGAAAACTATATTTGAAACTCATGCGGCCGTGGAATGCTATGAAGCATCGAAACACTTCTTCAGTTGCATGATGGAAGAAGGCAGCTCCGTTAGTGAGCACATACTCACCATGATCTGGGCATGCGAAGAAACTCGGTGACTTGGGAATAGTGATTCCTAACGGATCGGGGATTAATCGTGTCCTTCAATCACCGCCACCTAGTTACAAGAACTTTGTGATGAACTACAATATGCAGAACATGAACAAAGAGTTACCTGAACTCTTCGCCATGCTCGAAATCTGCTGAGATTGAGATCAAGAAAGAGCACCAAGTGTTGATGGTCAACAAGACCACCGAGCTCAAGAAACAGGGCAAGTCTAAGGGAAAATTCAAGAAGGGTGGCAAGAAAGCTGTCACGCCTCCTGTGAAACCTAAGACTGGCCCTAAGCCTGATGCTAAGTGCTATTACTGCAAGGAGAAGGGACACTGGAAGCGTAATTGCTCCAAGTATTTGGCGGATCTGAAGAGCGGCCTTGTCAAGAAGAAGAAAGAAGGTATATCTGATATACATGTTATAGATGTTTATCTTATCTGGTTCTCGTACTAGTACACGGGTATTTGATACCGGTTCGGTTGCTCATATTTGTAACTCGAAACAGGAACTAAAGAATAAACGAAGACTACTAAAGGATGAAGTGACGATGCGCGTTGGAAATGGATCCAAAGTCGATGTGATCGACTGTCGGCACACTTCCTCTACATCTACCTTCGGGATTAGTTTTAAGCCTAAATAATTGTTATTTTGTACCCGCGTTGAGCATGAACATTATATCTGGATCTTGTTTAATGCAAGACGGTTATTCATTCAAGTCCGAGAATAATGGTTGTTCTATTTTTATGAATAATATCTTTTATGGTCGAGCACCCGAAAAGAATGGCTTATTTCGTTAGATCTCGATAGTAGTGATACACATATACATAACATTGATGCTAAGCGAATTAAATTGAATGATAATTCTACTTATATGTGGCACTCGTCGTCTTGGTCATATTGGAGTGAAACGCATGAAGAAACTCCATACCGATGGATTACTTGAATCACTTGACTTTGAGTCACTTGATAGATGCGAAGCATGTCTAATGGGAAAATGACTAAGACTCCATTCTCTCGGTATTATGGAGCAAGCTACCGACTTATTGGAAATCATACATACCGATGTGTGCGGACCAATGAGTGTAGCATCGCGCGGTGGTTATCGTTATGTTCTAACCTTCACGGATGATCCGAGTAGATATGGGTATATCTATTTCATGAAACATAAATCCGAAACTTTCGAGAAGTTTAAGGAATTCCAAAGTGAAGTAGAAAATCAACGTAACAAGAAAATTAAATTTCTACGATCCGATCGTGGAGGTGAATATCTGAGTTATGAGTTTGGCATGCATTTAAAGAAATGCGGAATACTTTCACAATTGACACCGCGGGAACACCTCAACGAAACGGTGTGTCCGAACGTCGTAATCGAACTCTCTTAGATATGGTTCGTTCTATGATGTCTCTTACTGATTTACCTTTATCATTTTGGAGTTATGCATTAGAGACAGCCGCATTCACTTTAAATAGAGCACCATCAAAATCCATTGAAACGACAACGTATGAATTATGGTTTAATAAGAAACCTAAGTCAGTCGTTCCTAAAAGTTTGGGGTTGCGAAGCCTATGTAAAGAAGTTACAACCGGACAAGCTAGAACCCAAAGCGGAGAAATGCGTCTTCATAGGATACCCTAAGGAAACTATAGGGTACACTTTCTATCACAGATCCGAAGGCAAGATTTTTGTTGCTAAGAACGGAACCTTTCTTGAGAAAGAATTTCTCACTAAAGAAGTGACTGGAAGAAAAGTAGAACTCGATGAGATTGATGAATCTTCACTTGTTGATCAGAGTAGAGCAGTACCGGAAGTTGTTCCTGTGCCGCCTACACCGGCAACAGAGGAAGCTAATGATAATGATCATGAAACTTTGAATGAGATAGCTACTGAACCTCGCAGATCGACAAGGGAACGTGCCACTCCCGATTGGTATGATCCTTGTCTAAATGTCATGATTGTGGACAACAATGATGATGACCCTGCGACGTATGAAGAAGCGATGATGAGCCCAGATTCCAACAAATGGCAAGAAGCCATGAAATCCGAAATGGGATCCATGTATGATAACAAAGAATGGACTTTAGTAGACTTACCTGATAGCCGCAAGGCTGTCGAGAATAAATGGATCTTCAAGAGAAAAACAGATGCTGATGGTAATATTACTATCTATAAAGCTCGACTTGTCGCAAAGGGTTTCCGACAAATTCAAGGTGTTGACTACGATGAGACTTTCTCACCTATAGCGAAGCTAAAATCTGTGAGGATTTTGTTAGCAATAGCTGCATTTTTTCGATTATGAGATTTGGCAGATGGATATCAAAATGGCGTTCCTTAATGGAGACATTGAGGAAGAGTTGTATATGGTACAACCCAAAGGTTTTGTCGATCCTAAAAATGCTGACAAAGTATGCAAACTTCAGCGTTCAATTTATGGATCGAAGCAAGCATCGAGAAGTTGGAACCGACACTTTGATAAGGTGATCAAAGACTTCGGGTTTATACGGTGTCATGGAGAGGCCTGTATTTACAAGAAAGTGAGTGGGAGCTCTGTAGCATTCCCGATATTATATGTAGATGACATATTATTGATTGGGAATGATATAGAACTATTAAGCGATGTAAAAGGTTATTTGAATAATAGTTTTTCAATGAAAGACCTTGGTGAAGCATCGTATATATTAGGCATCAAGATTTATAGAGATAGATCAAGACGTCTAATAGGGCTATCACAGAGTACATACCTGGACAAGATTCTAAAGAAGTTTAGAATGGACGAAAGTAAGAAAGGATTCTTACCTATGTTACCAGGTAAGGTCTTGAGTAAGACTCAAGGTCCGGCTACGGCAGAAGAAAGAGAAAGGATGAGTCAGATCCCCTATGCCTCGGCGATAGGCTCTATCATGTATGCCATGCTATGTACAAAACCGGATATAGCACATGCTCGTTAGTTTGACTAGCAGATATCAAAGTGATCCGGGAATGGAACACTCGGACAGCGGTCAAGAATATCCTGAAGTACTTGAAAAGAACTAAGGATATGTTTCTTTGTTATGGAGGTGACCAAGAGCTCGTTGTAACAAGTTACACCGATGCAAGTTGGAACACCGATCCCGATGACTCTAATTCACGGTCCGGGTACGTGTTTATATTGAATGGTGCTTGCGATAGAAGCTGGGCAAGCTCGAAGCGAGTGCACGGTGGCGAAGTCTTCAACAGAATCGGAGTACATAGCGGCTTCGGAGGCTTCATCGGAAGCGGTATGGATGAAGAGGTTCATTGTAGAGCTCGGTGTGGTTCCTAGTGCATTGGACCCACTAGTCATCTACTCGTGACAACATGGGTGCCATCGCCAATGCACAAGAACCAAGGTCACACAAGAGGCTGAAGCATATCAAGCTGCGTTATCATTCGATTCGCGAGTACATCGAAGATGGAGAAGTAAATATTTGCAAAGTACACACTGATCTGAATGTAGCAGATCCGTTGACTAAAGCTCTCCCTAGGACAAAGCATGACCAACACCAGAATGCCATGGGTGTTAGGTACCTTACAATGTAATCTAGATTATTGACTCTAGTGCAAGTGGGAGACTGTTAGAGATATGCCCAAGAGGCAATAATAAAAGTGGTTATTATATATCTTTATGTTTATGATAACTGTTTATATACCATGCTATAATTGTATAAACCGAAACATTGATACATGTGTGATATGTAAACAACAATGAGTCCCTAGTAAGCCTCTTAACTAGCTTGTTGATTAATAGATGATTAGTTTCATAATCATGAACATTGGATGTTATTAATAACAAGGTTATATCATTATATGAATGATGTAATGGACACACCCAATTAAGCGTAGCATAAGATCACATCATTAAGTTATTTGCTATAAGCTTTCGATACATAGTTACCTAGTCCTTTCGACCATGAGATCATGTAAATCACTTATACCGGAAAGGTACTTTGATTACATCAAACGCCCACTGCGTAAATGGGTGGTTATAAAGGTGGGATTAAGTATCCGGAAAGTATGAGTTGAGGCATATGGATCAACGGTGGGATTTGTCCATCCCGATGACGGATAGATATACTCTGGGCCCTCTCGGTGGAATGTCGTCTAATGTCTTGAAAGCATATGAATAAGTTCATAAGAGACCACATACCACGGTACGAGTAGTACTTGTCAGGAGACGAGGTTGAACAAGGTATAGAGTGATACCGATGATCAAACCTCGGACAAGTAAAATATCGCGTGACAAAGGGAATTGGTATCGTATGTGAATGGTTCATTCGATCACTAAGTCATCGTTGAATATGTGGGAGCCATTATGGATCTCCAGATCCCGCTGTTGGTTATTGGTGGGAGAGAGTACTCAACCATGTCCACATAGTTCGCGAACCGTAGGGTGACACACTTAAGGTTTGATGTTGAAATGGTAGAATTTGAATATGGAATGGAGTTCGAAGATTTGTTCGAAGTCCCGGATGAGATCCCGGACATCAGGAGGAGTTCCGGAATGGTCCGGAGAATAAGATTCATATATATGAAGTCATTTTATAAGTTTGAAAATGATCTGGTGCATTTATGGAAGGTTCTAGAATATTCCGGAAGAAAGTCACTTTGGAAAGCGGAGTCCCGAAGGGACTCCACCACCATGGCCGGCCAACCCTAAGGGGTGGAGTCCCAGGTGGACTCCACCTAAGGTGGCCGGCCACCCCTCCCAAGGGAAGGTGGGAATCCCACCTCTAGTGGGAGTCCTAGCTTGGGTAGGTTTCATGTCATATGGAAGGTTTTGGTTTGGGGTCTTATTCGAAGACTTGTAGACCAACTCTTGGGTGTTCCACCTATATAATGAGGGCCAAGGGGAGGGGGCCGGCCACCCCAACACCACAAGGTGGCCGCACCCCATAGTGGCCGGCGCCCCCCTCTCCCAAACCCTAGCCGCCCCACCTCCTCCACCTCTCCCGCAACGCTTAGCGAAGCTCCGCCGGAGTTCTCCATCGCCACCGCCACCACGCCGTCGTGCTGCCGGATTCAAGGAGGAGCTACTACTTCCGCTACCCGCTGGAACGGGGAGAAGGACATCGTCTTCATCAACACCGAACGTGTGACCGAGTACGGAGGTGCTGCCCGATCGTGGCACCGTGATCAAGATCTTCTACGCGCTTTTGCAAGCGGCAAGTGATCGTCTACCGCAGCAACAAGAGCCTCATCTTGTAGGCTTTGGAAATCTTCAAGGGTGAGTCTCGATCATCCCCTCGTTGCTACCGTCTTCTAGATTGCATCTTGGCTTGGATTGCGTGTTCGCGGTAGGAAATTTTTTGTTTTCTATGCAACGAATCCCTACAAGCGGAAGTAGTAGCTCCTCCTTGAATCCGGCAGCACGACGGCGTGGTGGCGGTGGCGATGGAGATCTCCGGCGGAGCTTCGCTAAGCGTTGCGGGAGAGGTCGAGGAGTGGGGCGGCTAGGGTTTGGGGAGAGGGGGTGGCCGGCCTCCAAGGGGTGCGGCCAAGGTGGTGGCTTGTGGTGGCCGGCCCCCTCCCCTTGCCCCTCATTATATAGGTGGAACCCCCAAGTGTTGGACTACAAGTCTTCGAATAAGACCCCAACCCAAAACCTTCCATGTGTAGGGAAACCTACCCAAGGTGGGATTCCCACCTCAAGTGGGACTCCCACCCTTCCATGAGGGTGTGGCCGGCCACCCTTGGTGGAGTCCACCTGGGACTCCACCCCTCTAGGGTTGGCCGGCCATGGGAGGTGGAGTCCCTTCGGGACTCCGCCTTCCAAAGTGATTTCTTCCGGACTTTTCTGGAACCTTCCATAAATGCACTGGATCATTTTCAAACTTATAAAATGACTTCCTATATATGAATCTTATTCTCCGGACCATTCCGGAACTCCTCGTGATGTCCGGGATCCCATCCGAGAATCCGAAGAAAACTTCGAACTCCATTCCATATTCAAGTTCTACTAATACGACATCAAACCTTAAGTGTGTCACCCTACGGTTCGTGACCTATGTAGACATAGTTGAGAACTCTCTCCGACCAATAACCAATAGCGGGATCTGGAGATCCATAATGGCTCCCACATATTCAACGATGACTTAGTGATCGAATGAACCATTCACATACGATACCGATTCCCTTTGTCACGCGATATTTTACTTGTCCGAGGTTTGATCATCGGTATCTCTCTATACCTTGTTCAACCTCGTCTCCCGACAAGTACTCTTTACTCGTATCGTAGTATGTGGTCTCTTATAAACCATTCATATGCTTGCAAGCTATTTAGACGACATTCCACCGAGAGGGCCCGAGTATATCTATCCGTCATCGGGATGGATAAATCCCACTCGTTGATCCATATGCCTCAACTCATACATTCCGGATACTTAATCCCACCTTTATAACCACCCATTTACGCAGTGGCGTTTGATGTAATCAAAGTACCTTTCCGGTATAAGTGATTTACATGATCTCATGGTCGAAAGGACTAGGTAACTATGTAACGAAAGCTTATAGCAAATAACTTAATGACGTGATCTTATGCTACGCTTAATTGGGTGTGTCCATTACATCATTCATATAATGATATAACCTTGTTATTAATAACATCCAATGTTCATGATTATGAAACTATAATCATCTATTAATCAACAAGCTAGTTAAGAGGCTTACTAGGGACTCATTGTTGTTTACATAACACACATGTATCAATGTTTCGGTTAATACAATTATAGCATGGTATATAAAAATTTATCATAAACACAAAGATATATAATAACTACTTTTATTATTGCCTCTTGGGCATATCTCCAACACCCTCATCATCATTAGCATCAGAAAATAATCATCATCATCGTAGTGCAAAATCTCAGCGACATCATCCTCACAGGAGCATCCAAAACCTATTCTTCCTTCTTGGCATCTGCTCTCCCTTCATGTCACTCCTATTTTAAACAAGCCTCAAAGAGTCTGGCTTTAAATTAATAAATCCTTGAACGAGCAATAGTACAAGAACACTTACAACAAGCTATTGGGATTGCTAACTTATGATTAAAAGAAAACTACAAGAGACATCAAAGGAAAAGTGAAACATGCTACACTAACTACGACTACAAGGAAAATGATATCCTGATTTAATCGATGAAGGCGTAGACTTCTGTTGAAAGAGTGTGACGCTGAAACTGAACAAAACAACAAACCTTCCATGCGAAAGCAGTGCACACCCATGACCGACGAAGCTTACTTGTCTCCACGACTAAATATTTTCGAAATTGACGAGGGTGCTCCCCGACAATGCCCACTATGAGGGGCTTAGGGTTGACGGAATCCTGCAGGCTAGCACGAGACATCGGATACCAAACAAACGGGGAGAGAAATTTACCCAGGTTCGGGGCCCTCGATGAGGTAAACCCTTACTACATGCTTGTCTGATCTTGATTATCGAATATATCGGGTTGCAATAGGGTAGCCGATAGGCTGTGGTGATTGTCTCGCCGGGAGGCGAAGATTCTAGGGTTCTAGCTCTAACTTGCGGTGGATCTACGTGTTTAAGTTGTGTCTCGGCAGACCCTCTCCTGGCCTTTATAAAGCAGGCCAGGTCCCAAGAGTTCTATCCGGACTCGACTAGGTTACAATGAGATTTATTCTAGTCTTTCCTTGTATAGCGTCTTCTTGCCTTGTTCGTCAAAAATCCTTCGGGTAGGTCTCCTTTGCTAGAACCGACGTATAGGCCCACCTTAGTTGTTGGGCAATCTTCATGGGCCCCTAGTTGGGCCGGAGGAGGTAGTATAATGTTGGTTACCCGAAGGGTAATGCCCACATCAGTAGCCCCCTAGTGACTGGCAGAAGTAAAGCTTCGGGCAAGGACTATAATTGCCTTCATCCGAATGTCCATAGCTATTGAAAAGACTTGATCCTTCTTCATCATTTTGAAGTCGAAGCTGTTTTTTTATCGGGTGCGCGTCCAGCGCTCCCGATGGGAGTAGCCCCCAAGTATAGGGACGGATGCATGCAACCGTGCGTAGACTCAAGTTGTTCTACTCGAAGATTCTGATAACGATACTTTCTGAACTGCCTTCATCATCCGATACCTTTTTATATATCGGGTCTTCAAAAAACTTCGAGCGAACTCATTTAATATGATGGTTCGTAAGGGATAGAAGTAACGTGCCCAGTCTTACTCGATAAATCGATGCTAGTTAACAGCCGATGGAAAAAACAACGTTATTTTACTCAAGATCAAGTCCCCGGGATCGATCCTGGATCTTCTGAAACATTCGGGTTTGTTTTCCTTTGTGTTCAGTAGTTTTTATCGGATGCACGTCCAGCGCTCCGATGGGAGTAGCCCCCGAGTCTAGGGACGCATGCTTGCAACCGTGCGTAGACTCAAGTCGAGCAACCCAATGTTGTACATTCCTTCGGATGCTTCACAAATGAGGAGTCGATACTTTTGATGACATCATTAGTGATGTGGCTTTGTGGCGGCTCGATTGACTGGATATGACCTAACGGGACCACCCTATATTTGCGCGGTCAGTTAGGAAATGATTGATCCTTGCACGTTGACCGAGCCATTTCCTCGTTTGTCGTGCGTAGTACGGGTAATGGGCCGCCGGTTTTCTCTCCCTTCTTGACATGTGTGCGATTAGATCCTCGTCCTCTTCCCCTTGATGCGGATTCAACGGCCACGATCCAGAGCCATTTTATATTATAAGAATTTTTAGTTTTAACCTTTTACGCCTGCCACACTGCTCATCTTCTACCTTTGCCTTCACCTTTCCATTGCATCTGCGTCCAAGAGATTTTTCGCTACCATGGGCAAGAAAAGGGAGATCACTAGTTCCGGTGCCACTGCAAGCACGGCCAAGGCCAAGGAGTCATCTGCATCACGCAAAGCGGGCGCCGCCGCTAACCTAGACTGGGCTGCTTCCACCATCTCCAACCGCGAAAAGAACACGCTGAGGTCGCAGGGGCTCATCTCTTCCGATGAGTCAGATTTTGTTCATCCAAGTTCTGCCTCTTTCCCAAAACCCCGTAAGGGCTTCACCGTTATGTTCTGTGCCTTTTTGTACCGTGGGCTTTCTCTTCCAGCCCACGAGTTCCTCCGTTGCCTGCTTTTCTCCTAGGGATTCAGCTCTGGCAGCTGACCCCAAACTCCACCCTCCACCTTGCCATTTTCATTACTGTGTGCGAGGCCGTCCTTGGCATTGACCCTCACTGGGGTCTTTGGCGAAAGATTTTCTATGTCAAGCGCCACAGCGGAGGCGAAGGTCCTCATGTGGTCGGTGGAGTTGGCTTCTTCGTCAGAAAGGAACTCAACTACTTCAATTTTCCAATGAGGGAGTCCGACCAGGGCTAGTGACAAAAATGGTTCTACCTCAGGGACCGCCCAGCGACACGCCACCGCTCAAACCTGCCGCTGTTCCAAGATGTTCTTGAGGCAGTGCCGAAGAAATCTTGGCAAAACACTTTGACTGTCGAAGAGAGCGAGGTGGCCGACCAACTATACGAAAAGATCTTCGATCTGAAGAGTGCAGGAGGTCAAACGATGTGTGGAACCGAAGTCTTTGCCTTGTCTTTGAAGCGTCGGGTGCAACTAGTGATGTCGAGGAGCCATCAACTTTGGATGTACACTGGCCCTAGCGATAAGACGCGGATCAGCTTGGCTGACTTTACGGAGAGCGAGCTTCGGGATGAAGTGAGACGCTTGACTTGCTTCAGCCAGAAAATCATAGCCATGACCTCAGCTCAATCTCCTTACGGCCTTCATCATCTCCCTTCTGAGGTAATTACTTAATTGTCTTGCAATCGATTTCGTCCTTCGCACTCGAAGCTAACACTTTTTTTCCTTTATCTTATCAGCCTTCTACTCTCGCAACGTGCCTCCCCGCAGCACCCGAGAGTGGAGCAGCTCCCGAAGATGATGACGTGTCTGAAGAGACCGAGGACAACCCTGATGTGATCGAAGACAGCGATGCTTCAGGTGACGAAATTCACGAAGATGACGCACTTCTTGCTTCCAAGCGTCGCAGGAGAGTCTATGAAGATTTGATTGAAACAGCGGAGTCAAGTCCTAGCGGACGCAATGACGATGATGCTAATATAAGTCCTCCTCACACACCTTCTCGTGAAGTCTCAGCACCCCAAGCTCCAAAGAGATCATTGGGTTTCTTCACTGACGAAGATGATTTGATGTCAATTTCGTAAGTTTCTCTTTGCTTATGTTTCTTTCTTAATACTTTCTGGTAATCTTCTCCTCATCACAATCCATGTTTCTATGAATAGTTCTGATGAAGACCGAGAAGCTCCTCCTCTGAAGAAGACGAAGGTGAGCTCTGACAATCCAGAATTGACGAAGGAGTCGACGCCCCCCCCCCCCCCGAAGATGAACCTGTCGTTCCTCTCCTTCCAAGGAAAGTCGTGGCCAAGGTCAAAGCTTCTTCGGTTGCTCCTTCAGCAAGCGCTTCCATTCCTCCACCGTCGAATGATCATGTAAGTGTTTTTCCTTTTAATAGTCCGCACCCAGCAGCCCCGAGCCGATATTTGGCTAGTCGAAGCCGACTATAGGTTATGATGTGCTTGTAACATATTCTGACACAATCCTTCGATTCCTTTGTTGCAGCCAATTCACGCCGCAGTCGATATTGTGCTGGACTTTGCTGATCAATTTGTTCGCTTGGAGGCAGAGAACGCTCAACTCCGTGAAGCTGCCAAGTCTTCGTCTGATCAATTGCAGGAAGCAAACAGGCTGGTAGCCGAAACTCAGAAAGAGAATACGAGCCTGAAGGAGGAGCTGAAGAAGCTGAAGAAAAAGATGAAGGACGAGGAGGAGTCGAAGCTTAAAGCTTATGCCCAAGCAGACAAGAAAGAGGGCGCTCTTCGCAAATCCATGTAGAGCTTGCTAGGTAAGACTTCTTTGCCTTGTTTACTTCTTCTTTCCCTGCGGTATTTTGTCGTTGTAATGAAATGTTTTCCATAATATTTTTAGGTACTGCCGACATGCATGTCGACCGTACCAACAAGCTTAGGGCGGATTCCATGTCGGATGTCCTTTCCTTTGCCGTGGAGTCCAGTGAGCAGATCCAAGAGCTTCTGAAGAAGGCCAAGGGAGCTTTGTCGAAGCTTTTCTTGTTGATGTTCCCCAAGCTGGACCAGAACAAGACTCTTGGAGAGCTTGCAAACACCTTCTTCATCGACTCCAGCAGCGCCATTGAGGCATTGAAGCGTCGCTCTCGCCTTTACGGAGCGGTTCTTTCTTTTCAGCTCTTGATGGGGCATGGCCTTAAATCTGAATTGGAGCAATTATCCAAATCGTTACCAACAGACGCGGATGGCTCTCCTGTCGATCTTGTCCCCTTCAGTAAATCGGCATGTATATGCGCAATCCAATTCCTCAAGCTAGTTGATGATGAAAAGAAGAAATCTGCATCTGAGACAGCTCAAGCTCGTCTGCGCAGACTCGGGCGCCTTGAGCCTATTAACTTGCTTAGTTGTGACCTGAACACCTTTATCTCGTCCTTTTGCTCTGTAACGAATTATGTTGGCTCTATGCTAGCACTCAACTTTTATCATAGCCTTTCTTTGAATGAAAAGCTTTTGATCGCTCCCGATGGGAGTTCCCTGAATTTGATAATCTCCACTTGTTGATTTTCTGAGGATGCATATTAAACAACTTGCTGCAGATGCCTTCGACTTCATCTCGTGCTGAAAGTTCTTTGAACTCTACAACTATCGATGAATCTGAACTTGTGCGCCGACTGCGCAATCGAATATCTCAATTGGAGAAAGACATGGTTTGGCTCCATGCCATGGCAGCATTGGTGAAGAAGAAGAGCAAGCTTGCCACAGCAGACGAACAACATGCGCTAGGTCGTCTGCGTGTAGCTACTAAGAGCTTAAGTTGTAAGCAATCAACGCCTTTTTGTTCCTTAGACTTTTCCAGTAAAAGACTTCTTCTGGCTTGTTTTTTCCTCCATCGTCGACAGTCGTTGCTTTCAACGAATCATAAGAAAACACGCGGGTCCACGAGAAGATTGAAGCAATGACCGATATGTCACACGTGAAGTGCTTGTTATGGTCAGATAGATCTAAGACCGTAATTGTGGAAAAATTCGAGTATCGGGTGGAGAGGGTACATTATTACTTCGACAAGTACCATGCTCATCTGACCATGGTGTGGAAGACCATGTTCCCTCTTGATCCGGCTCCAGAGACTCTGTCAGCTTTGATGACTCGATTCAAGATTGCTGCCAAAATTCAATCCTTGGTACGCAAAGAGCTTTTTGTTGGAGCTGAACTAGCGTTTGCTTCTATGCTAGCTTGTCATCTGACCCTGGATTTAGAGTCCATTGCTAACGCCAATGTAAAAATTGATCAATACTACCCCATAGCTAGGCATCCTGCTTATATTGTTATCTCTAGGATGGAAGCAGGTACTGAAAGAGACTTGAAGAATCAGACGAGTCAAGGAACCTCATCATGACAGAGATTTTCGAGTATGCTTGCACATAGTGTGCATTTGTAATTACTGTAATTAAATCACTCTTCTATTTTGAAGAGAACCTTGTATTGCAATGATGATTTTCTTTTTTAACACCCCACGCCGTCGATGTTCTTTTTATAACATCGTATTGAGTCGATAGTTTATATTTGAAGGGACCGTAAGACCAGCCGAAGGTTTTTGTTTGTCGAAGGCAACTAAGGGATCAGGTCAGTTTGCTCATTCGACGACCTTGTAGTAATCGCAAATATATTTGCTGGGCCTTGCGTATTTTTGTAATGGCGACAGCCCCCGAGTAAACGAGGGAACCATGCGCCTATTCGGCTTTGTAACGCGGTGCACCGGGCGTGAGCCTTTCATATTTGCATTGTTTCCACCAATTGCAGCACTCGCATGTTCCCTGAGGCTTGGTGGAAATATTTCTGTATAAAGATTTTCGTCAATTATAGAACTCGCATGTTCACTGAGGCTCTTGACGAAAACTGTAATAGGCCTTGCAGCCCCCGAGTATTTCCGGGTAAACTACAATATGTCGATAAACCAAAGCTCCCGATGGGAGCAATAGTAGCCGATAATTCCGAAGAGCTCCTGAACATTTGTTCAGGTAAAATAATAATTATATAGATTGAATCAGAAGTTTTATTCATAATATGCAACATTGGTATACATTATTCCGATATTGACTAAGAAGCCTTATTGTAAAATAAAAGGGAGGTAAACAGATGAAACCTAAGCATAGAAACGTTGCAATTGTGCAACGTTCCATGGGTTGCCTTGCATTTGTCCTGTTGTAGTATTCTTGATGCGATAGGCTCCTCCTGGGATGACTTCGGTAACGATGTATGGTCTTTCCCATGGAGATTCAAGCTTCAGATGTCCCTTCCGCTTTAAGCGTAGTACTAGGTCGCCTACGTCAAAACTTCGAGTGCGCACCCTTCGACTGTGATAATTTCGTATCGCCTGCTGATATAGTGATGTTCTCGCCAAAGCAATATCTCGAGCTTCGTCAACGAGGTCCACAGCATCATGTAATGCTTGAACAGAGGCTTTCTCATTATATGCGACTACCCGCGGTGCTTCAAAGCGAACGTCGGCTCGTAGAACGGCTTCGGCTCCATGTACGATGAAGAAGGGAGTATACTGCGTTGATCTATTCGGCGTAGTCCGTAGGCTCCAAAGTACTGAAGGCAATTCTTCGACCCAAGCTCCATCTGCTTTCGTGATACATTTTTTAATGCCATCACAGATTAAACCATTGATCCTTTCCACTTGCCCATTAGTTTGGGGTGTGAAATTGAAGCAAAACTGAGCTTGATGCCATTATCTTCACAAAATTCATGAAATTCTTTGGACGCAAAGTTGGTTCCATTGTCTGTGATAATGATGTGAGGTACACCGAAGCGACAGGTGATCCCTTTGAAGAATTTGACGGCCGTTGTAGCTGTTTGGTTGGTTCTGGTATGGCCTCAATCCACTTGGTAAATTTTTCGACTGCCACCAACAAATAGGTATGGCCACCTGGTGATGAATTTGGCATTGGTCCAACCTGGTCGAGTCCCCACTGTGCGAAAGGCCATGCCAAAGTTATTGTCATGAGGTCCGTAGCAGGTGCGTGTGGTTTTGGTGCGAAACGTTGGCAAGGGTCGCACCTCCGGACCAAGTCTCTTGCATCGGCTGCTGCTGTTGGCCAATAAAACCTAGCTCTAAAAACTTTATCCACAAGTGCTCGGCTGCTTGCATGATGACCACACGTGCCTTCGTGTATCTCCCGCAACAGGGCCTTTCCATCATCAATGGCGATGCACCGTTGGAAGATGCCAGAGATACTCCATTTATAAAGTTTGCCGTCTACTATAATGAATGCTTTAGAGCGTCGCACAATGTGCCTAGCCTCTGCTGGATCAGCGACAACTCATGTTGAAGTAAATACGCCAGAAAAGGATCAGTCCGCATAGGCTCGAGGAGTAGAACTTGTTGTTTGGGTCCAACGATAATATCTTCGGCAGCGTCTTGGGGCGCAGCCCTCGAGTCAGCAGTCGACTTTTCAGGAGGTGCCGAAGTCTTGATTTTAATAGACCGTTGATTAATTACTTCATAAAAAACTCCATCTAGAATTGCGGAGCATGTGGAGCCAAATTTTCCAAGGCATGTGCCTTTTGATACATTCGGCGATAAGCGATCATGTTATCACTGATGGCATCACGCAAATTCATCGACTGTTGGACCACGAGGTTTGAGTCTCCATAAATATCCAAATGGGTAGAGCCACACGCTTTGGCCATACGTATGTCGTGCAATAGTGCTTCGTATTCTGCTTCATTGTTGTCGGCATCCTTAGCATGTACTTCATCTTGTCTCCTTGTGGTGATATTAAAACCACTCCTGCACATGTGCCCGTGCTTCGGTTGGAACCATCAAAGTACATAGTCCATAAACCCGAAATATCGGGTGCAGCCGGAGTTTGCGACTGGATCCAATCGACAAAGAAGTCTGGGAGGACCTGGGATTTGATAGATGTTCGATTGACATAGGAAATCTCATGTTGCACTAACTCGATAGCCCACTGAGATACCCGACCTGTAGCATCTGGATTTGTGAGTATATTCTTCAATGGAGCTTCAGTGACGACGATAATCGGATGCTCAGCGAAATAATGCCGCAACTTTTGTGTTGTCCTAAACACGGCATATGCCAACCTCTGGTGGTGCGGATGTCGCTGCTTTGCTAGTGTGAGTACCTCACTGAGGTAATAGACAGCGCGATGTACGCCGTGAACTTTCCCTGCTTCCGCGTGCTTGACAATGAGCACGGTGCTAACAGCGCAACTAGTTGCTGCGATATAGAGTAACATCGGCTCCCTGTCATGTGGGGTAACGAGGACCAGGGAAGTCGATAGGACTTTCTTTATATTGTCGAAAGCATCCTTTGCTTCATCAATTGATAGAAGGGCAGAGCCTTTTCTCCTAATTTTGCAATGAACCTGCTGAGAGCTGCTACTCGTCCTGCTAGTTGTTGCACCTGCTGCAAATTCCTTGGCGGCTCCATGTTAAGGACAGCCTTGATCTTCAAGGGATTTGCCTCTATTCCTCTGGTTGAAATAAAGTCCCCGAGTACATGGCTTCCTGGTACGCCGAAAAGGCATTTCTTCAGGTTCATCTTGATTTTGTAACGATCGAGGTTGTCGAAGGTTTCTATCAGGTCATCGATGAGCGTGGCGGTGTTTCTGGTCTTGACGACGATGTCGTCGATATAAACCTCGGTATTCCGGCCAATCTGCTCCCCGAGGCAGGCTTGCATACACCGTTGATAGGTTGCGCCTGCATTTTTTAACCCGAAAGTCATGACGTTGTAACAGTAAACACCATCCGGTGTAATAAACGCTATTAACTCATGGTCTTCTTCTTTGAGCTTCATTTGATTATATCGTGAGTAAGCATCTAGAGAGGAGAGGTGATCGCATCCTGCCGTAGAATCGAGAATTTGATCTATACGAGGCAACGGGAAATGATCCTTCGGGCAATGTTTGTTGAGGCTCGTGAAGTCGATGCACATACGAAGAGCTGTCGTATCTTTCTTCGGCACCATGACTGGGTTGGCTACCCACTTGACTTCCTTGAGCTCTCGAATAAACCCAGCTTTGTGGAGTGATACATCGAAAACGTATCTATAATTTTTGATGCTCCATGCTTGTTTTACACCAATTCCTATATGTTTTGCTCACACTTCGTTGCACTTTTATACATTTTCCGGCAATAACCTATTGATAAGATGCCACGGTGCTAGTTCCCTGTTTTCTGCTATTGTGTATTGCAGAAAATTTGTACATGAAATATTCTCAGAATTGGACGAAACAAAAGCCGAAGATCTTATTTTTTCGTAACGAAGACGAAGTCCGGAGAAGAGACGAAAGGGGGCCACAGGGTGGCCAGACCATACATAGGCGCGGCCTAGCCCTGGACCGCGCGTAGGGGTGGTGTGGGGCCACCTATCCTCCACCGACTTCACCCTTCCGCCTATAAGAAGCCTCCCGACGCGTGAACCCTAAATAAATCAGCCTCCGCCCACGAAAAGTTCCATAGCTCCGCCGCCGATGCACACAAGATTCGGGGATAGAAGTCTCTGTTCCGGCGCCCTGCCGGGTTGGGGAATTGCCCCTGGAGCCATCTCCATCGCCGTTGATGACTCCCATGATGAGGAGTGAGTAGTTCTCCCCCGGGGCTGAGGGCTTTACCGGTAGAAATGTGGTCTATCTATCTCTCCATGTATGATCTTTATGTGAGCATGTGCTTTGTAATCTAGTTAAATAAGTAGATGTTATTCTTCAACTATTGTGCTACTCAAGTGGTTTTATTGTGTGATCTCCGGGGACACCTTGTCCAACAGTGTGAAGGTGACAGTGTGCACACAGTGTTTGTTTCTTATGCCTAATTTATAGAACTACTTATGAATTGTGGTGACTAGTTAGTACCATCTTTGTATGATCAAAGTGATAGCGTGGGGCGTCCATATATTTGGGAATGTGAACTTTAAGGAGTGCTTATGCATCCCTACGCAGTGAATTTGTGTTTATTGTTAAACCGGAGAGTGGTTCAGAATAGCATAGTGAAGTGATAATATCTATGTATTCAATTATGGTATCATTGTTGAGAGTGCCCACTAATGAAAGTATGATCCCTAGGCCTTGTTTCCAAGCATTGAAACACCATTTACAACCAGTTCTGCTGCATGTTTGTCTGCTGCCATTTTTATTTCAGATTGCAATTACTACTTACAATTATCCATATTACTTGTATTTCACTATCTCTTCGCCAAACTAGTGCACCTATATACCTGACAAGTGTATTGGGTGTGTTTTGGACACTAGAGACTTCTTGTATCGTAATTGCAGGGTTGCTTGAGAGGGATATCTTTAACCTCTACCTCCCTGAGTTCGATAAACCTTGGGTGATCCACTTAAGGGAAACTTGTTGTTGTTCTACAAACCTCTGCACTCGGAGGCCCAACAGTGTCTACAAGAATAGAAGCGTGCGTAGACATCAAGCTCTTTTCTGACGCCGTTGCTGTGGAGGTATGGTAAAAGGTACTCAGATCCTCTGGCTACTAAGTCTTTTAGTTGTTGGTGAGTGCTCGAAGTTAGTTCCTTTAGATTCTGCCATTACATCTTTTTGTTTCTTGTTTTTATTTTTCACTGGTTAGGCGTAATGGAAAACAACAACAAAATTAGAGAGCTTTATAGTATTTATCTTGAGTTAGGACATGAGGGGTTTGAAGACAAAATTAAAAAACCTATGGAACTTTACTTGCATGTTGGTAGCAATGTTATTAGTATAAATTATTTGAACACCATTATTGCTAATTCTTTGGAAAAGTCTAAGCTTGGGGAAGCTAGTTTTTATGAAAATGATCTTTTTAGTTCCCCAGCTTTAGAGGAGGAAACTTGCTATGATGATATTATGCCTCCAATATATAATGGTTACAATGATGATTATGTTATTTTTAGTCCACCTACTATTGAAGAGAAAATTAATTATGATTACAATATGCCTCCTATATTTTATGATTATGGTGATGAGAATAATAATGATAGCTATTTTGTTGAATTTGCTCCTACTAGAGAGGTGTTTTAGTAAGATGAAAACTTCTACAACCATATTTTCCTCTCTCATAATATCTTGCAGTAGTATCATGAATAAACTCAACTATATAACCATCACATAAAGCATTCTTCTCATGAGTCACATGCATAAAATAATTACTACTCCCAACATAAGCATGGTCATTCTTATTAATTGTATATGCTGAAAGTTTTGAAGTTGTTCTTGTTTTATCTTCATATGCTTGTCACTTTGTTCTTTTGAATTTATTTGTGTACAAGATTTCTATGTATAGGAAGTGGGTTATACTTAAATGCAGTTTATATTTTCTCCTTGATGCTCTCTTTTGCTTCAATTCATATTTCTTATGTGAGCATCTTCTCAAACTACTGTGTCTAGCTGAATAGGCGGTAAAGAAAAGCACTCTTGGGAGATAACCCATGTTTAATTTCTGTAATTTTTATTTTTTTGAGTCTTGGAAGTTACTACATCTGTAATAACCTCTCCTTATCACTTTTATTTCGTTTTTGTGCCAAGAATAACTTCCAATAGGAAGAAAGTAAGATTTGGGGAAGTTGATGTCCTGAAACAGATTCTAAGCTGTCACAAAAAAAAATCGTATGAACAGCCAGAGGGGAATTTTGATCTGCCATTTTTTTGTGCATATGTCCCAGGTTATTATCTAACTTTCGTTAGTTGAACACTTTCCGATCTTAGCAACAGAAGAGTTTCGAAAAAATCGATCTTTACCTGCTGTTCTATTTTGATAGATTTCTGCCACTATTTGCATTTGCCTCTTAATCTTTTTCTTTTTGAGTTCTTTTGAGCAAAGGGCTTTCTGAAGAGGTTGCTGCAGTAGCTAGTGCTTTAATGGATGTTTGATATATTTTATAACAGAATCCAAGTGGATTTGTTATTTTGATTGTACTAATGCTGCTAATAAGAATTGTGTGAAGTTTTGTATGAATGAAGTTTTCAAGTGTAGGGAGAGAAGAATGATGTGACGAGATGAAGAATGGACAAAAACTCAAGCTTGGGGATGCCATGTCACCCCAAGAAATATCCAAGAGGTACAAGCGTCAAAGCTCGGGGATGCTCTAGACATCCCCTCTTCATCAACAAAGCAACATGTCATCTTTCTATGTGCTATATTTTTATTGCTTCATACGCTATGTGTTGTTCTTGGAGCGTCTTTATTTTTGTTTTTTTAGTTTATTTTTGTTTGATATAACATATGGTTGGATCCCGGCATTTTTTTTTTGGAGAAAGACACGCAGCATTTTAATTGCATAGAACGCTCTAGTTTTCACTCTTATTGTTCTACGAGCGTTCTAGTTTGCTAGTACTGTGTTTAGCTCCTGTTCTTTCACTCGAATTTTGTTCAGAGCTCGTTAGTATTCTTTATTTATTTATTTATGATTAGCTCTCTGGTCCATATTGTTTTTAATATCTGAGAGCTATTTCAAATAAGTTGATTGGTGTTGGAGACGAGTAAAATGTTTCATGCCTATAGTGATGCAAAAGGAAGCTTGTCTAGACTATGGTATAGACTTTGGCATGTCACGTTGGATGTTATTCTTGTTATATGCTTGGTATTTATTGTTGTATCATGACTTGTCTCAAATGGCTGAGAGTGCATAATGTGTCATTGAAAGAATCATGTGTTGTTTCCATCATACAAAGCATAATATTGTGGTATTCTCCTTTGATGCTTTATTGGGTTGACTTGGCACATGCTAATACCATGTTATGACTATAACCAGTCAACTAAATCCTCTATGATCATTTAGTTTTTTACTTGTAATATCACTTTATGCTTTGATTGATAATATTTTGTCGCTATGCATGACTATGGCCATTATTGCTCTCTTAGTTGGTCGCTCCCAGTCTTTTGCTAGCCTTCTCCTGTACTAAGAATAAACTCTACTCGTGCATCCAACCACCAATAACCAAAGTTTTCCAATTGTGTCCACCATATCTACCTACTAGCATTATTGCTATTCCAAGTATGTTCATCATGTTTTTATTTATCTTCCAAATTAAATTTGGCATGAGAAAATTAGTTAGTAAAGCTCTCACGAACTTGATGGCACATTTGCTTTCTTGCACTTAATAAACTTGATCATTGGGACTATCTTATGAAGTTTATATGTTTGCAAATTGCGAGTTGGGAGTTAGCACAACCATGCTTTCACCGGGAACGCTTTCAACATTGCACTTATTCATATTTAGTTGATGTCATGTTCTTTTGTTTATGGATGCCTAGCGGTGTGAAATAAAATGAAAACTTGTAAGTCCATGGAGTTTGTATATGTGTTAGAGAAACGTCTGGGCCGCTAATCTAAGCCATGCATCATTCATGGTGGAAATTTACAGCGAACCATAGTGAGCATTCTATGAAGCATTTTCAATAAAAAGCTATACCCATAGTAAATAAAAAGATTGTTGAGATGTTCATTGTCTGTTTGTCTTGTCATTTTGGCATGGGATTTCTCCTACAAGAGTACTTCCATATCATGGGGTAGGAGGTACCTCGTTGGCGGTTCTCGATGATACATGTATACTTACAATGACAAGAACTTATTTGGGACCTAAGTTGAGTAGCATGAGATTTAGGTACTTGTATTCAAGGGGCACGGGATTTTCAACTTGTGATTTGTCAAGCATATAGCTCATATTTTCCCTCATGTTAACTTTAACCATTCAAGATGCTTATGATAGGGGCAATGAGAGCTGAAAGCTAATGAGTACCATACTTTTTGGAAGATTTATAAAACTTGTTAATCTTGCTTACTCTGCAAAGAGTCTTTCTTTTACTTTTATTTTGAGTCTTCACCTTCTTCTTTATGCACCAATAAAGAGAGCATAGTTGTCATTCTTAGTGCAATGTACATAGTTCCAAAATTATTATTGATTGATTCATGATTATGACATTGCTTGTTCTTGAATTGCTTGTATCTAGTCACACTTTGAACTTTAAAGGTATACTAGCATTTATGTTTTGCTACTCCATAAAAGGACATGTTCAGTACCACTTTTTTATGTTTTCTCTATGCTCATAAACAAACAGTTGCTTTCAATGCCCCATTATTCATGATCCATTGTTTGAGTTACTTCTCATGTTATACCATAGTTGCTAAGTTCTATTGTTAGAATTATATCTATCATGCCTATGTTTAGAGTACTTAAATCCCATCTCACGAAGCTTTTACAATGCTTGATCAAGATTGTGTTGGCTTCATGTCACCTCAAAAGTTATTTTGTTATCACTTACCAACTCGAGGACGAGCAGGAGTTAAGCTTGGGGATGATTGATAGATCGCAAAGGTATCTATAATTTTTGATGCTCCAAGCTTGTTTTACACCAATTCCTATATGTTTTGCTCACACTTCGTTACACTTTTAAACATTTTTCGGAACTAACCTATTGAGAACATGTCACAGTGCTAGTTCCCTATTTTCTGCTAGTTTGTATTTCAGAAAAGTTGTACAGGAAATTTTCTCGAAAGTGGACAAAACAAAAGCCGAAGATCTAATTTTTCCATAATGAAGACGAAGTCCGAAGGAGAGACGAAGGGGGGCCACAGGGTGGCTAGACCATGCCTAGGTCCAACCTGGCCCTGGCCCGCGCCTAAGGGTGGTGTGGGGCCACCTGGCCTCCACCGAACCCGCCCTTCCGCCTATAAGAAGCCTCCCGACGCGTGAACCCTAAATCAATCAGCCTCCACCCACGAAAAGTTCCATAGCTCCTCTGCCGTCACAGACAAGATTCGGGGGACAGAGGTCTCTGTTCCGGCACCCTGTTGAGACAGGGAATTACCCCCTGAGCCATCTCCATCAACTCCACCGCCATCTCCATCGTCGTTGCTGACTCCCATGATGAGGAGTGAGTAGTTCTCCCCCGGTGCTGAGGGCTTTACCGGTAGCTATGTGGTCTATCTATCTCTCCATGTATGATCTTTATGTGATCAAGAGCTTTGTAATCTAGCTGAATAAGTAGATGTTATACTTCAACTCTTGTGCTACTCAAGTGGTTTTATCATGTGATCTCTCGGGAGACCTTGTCCAACGGTGTGAAGGTGACAGTGTGCACACCGTGTTTGTTCCTTATGCCTAATTTATAGAACTACTTATGAATTGTGGTGACTAGTTAGTACCATCTTTGTATGCTCAAAGTGACAGCATGGGGCGTCCATGGATTTGGGAATGCGAACTTTAAGGAGTGCTTATGCATCCCTACGTAGTGAATTTGTGTTTATTATTAAACCGGAGAGTGGTTCAGAGTAGCATAGTGAAGTAATAATATCTATGTATTCAATTATGGTATCATTGTTGAGAGTGTCCACTAGTGAAAATATGATCCCTAGGCCTTGTTTCCAAGCATTGAAACACAACTTACAACCAGTTCTGCTACATGTTTACATGCTGCCATTTTTATTTCAGATTGCAATTACCACTTACAATCATCCATATTACTTGTATTTCACTATCTCTTCGCCGAACCAGTGCACCTATACACCTGACAAGTGTATTGGATGTGTTGGGGATACAAGAGACTTCTTGTATCGTAATTGCAGAGTTGCTTGAGAGGGATATTTTTGACCTCTACCTCCCTGAGTTCGATAAACCTTGGGTGGTCCACTTAAGGGAAACTTGTTGCTGTTCTACAAACCTCTGCACTTGGAGTCCCAACACTGTCTACAAGAATAGAAGCGTGCGTAGACATCACGGAGCCGATTAACTTCTTCTCCAATGGCTTTTATTTTTTGTTCCAAAAAACGACGTAGTGTCTGCTATACAGGTTTGGCTTCGGGATCAACATTGAGGGCGTGCTCAGCGAGTTCCCTGGGAATACCTGGCATGTCGGATGGCTCCCATGCAAATATTTCCCAGCGCTCACGGAGGAACTCGATGAGCGCGCCTTCTTATGCAACAGTAAGATCAGCCGATGCATTGATTGTTTTCTTCGGATCAGAGGGGTGCACTTGATGCTTATTTGCTTCTTTGGCGGCGTCGAACTCGTCGGACTTTGTGTTCCGATTATCGGCAGGTGGCTGCGTATTGTTGGTCAGTACGTCTAGTGCATTGAGCTCTTCCCTGACTCTGAATTTGGAGGCGATCTTCTAAAAATCCTTATCACAATTATCGAAACAAGAAAAACTTCCATGAACAGTTATTGTAGTCCCGTTATTACCTGGCATCTTGAGCTTCAAGTATGCATAATGAGGAATGGCCATGAACTTGGCAAATGCTGGTCGGCCGAGGATGGCGTGGTACTGCGATTCCCAGTCTACTATCTCGAACTCGAGCCTTTCCTTCCTGAAATTGTTGGGAGTACCAAAGACGACGTCCAGCGAGATTTTGCCAAGAGGATATGCAGGTCGGGTTGGGATGATGCCGTAGAAACCAATGTCAGATTCCTTTAATATATCGACTGTTATACCCATCGTCTTCATTGTGCTTGCAAACAAGAGGTTTAGACCACTTCCTCCATACATGAACACCTTGCTCATGTTGTATCCTTCGATCTGTGCTTCAAGGACTAGGGCAGCGTGACCAGGCCTTGGTACGGCTATCGGGTGATCTGCCCTGCTAAACATGATGCTTTGATCTGACCAGTCGATATATTCGGGCATAGTTGCCATGGTCACTTCTGCAAGCTTTATCTCCCGCAAAAACTTCTTGGATTCTCTTTTTGAAACACTGGGTTCGTCAATCATGTTCACATGCCCTCGAGATACAGAGTAAATTTCGGCAGGCACGTACATACCTTCAGCTGGCACATACTATTGTCGTTGTGATCGAGCATAGGCAGTTGTACCTTGTTTTATCGGGTGCGCCATTGCTTCTGAATTAGATCTTAACTCCTCGCACAACTTCTGAATATCGAGGAACTACCGACAATCCTTGAGCAGATGTGATGCCTTCTCAATATTGTCGTTTGGGTCGATATAAGTATGCAAGTAACATGGAGCAACAAGTTGTTCTGCACCTGGCAGGTAAGGCGTCCGAGGGAGGCGAACTTGTCGGCTGCGGCTTCTGGTTAATCACTCACTGTAACATCCTTCATCTTGCTCGCCATACTGATACAGACGGCTTGCGGCATGGTCAATTGCCTCGTAGTGAAGATCCCTTCTCCTCTTCTGGCGCTCCTGCTTGCTCCCAATGCTACTAAGATATCTTTGGAATATGGCGAATCCACCATGGCTTGCGGCGGGATGGAGATTGTTGGTAGAGCTAAAGTTCTCTCCAAGCCAGGCGTGCCCGAGCCCAGAAGTCGAAGGAAACCTCCGGAGTCGATGATGAGGTGGACGCTGCCAAACGTTGTGTCCATGCCGCTGCGTAACTCCGAAGGAGTCAAACGTGACGCGTTGTTGCACGGAGTGAACTCGAAGGATCCACAGCGAATCGGGTCCCTTGTGCTTGAAGGTGTTGGAGCCGATGGTGTCGGTGACGTCGGCGAGAACGTAGCCGACATGACTGGAGCGGCCGATGATGTGCCTTGTACCGACAGGTTTCCCACACACGGCGCCAATTGATGAGGGTGCTCCCCGGTAATGCACAGCATGAGGAGCTTAGGGTTGACGGAATCCTGCAGGATAGCACGAGACATCGCATACCAAACAAACGTGAGAGAGATTTACCCAGGTTCGGGGCCCTCGATGAGGTAAAACCCTTACTTCCTGCTTGCCTGATCTTGATTATCGAATATATCGGGTTACAATGGGGTAGCCGATAGGCTGTGGTGATTGTCTCGCCGGGAGGCGAAGATTCTAGGGTTCTAGCTCTAACTTGCGGTGGATCTACGTGTTTAAGTTGTGTCTCGGCAGATCCTCTCCTGGCCTTTATATAGCAGGCCAGGTCCCAAGAGTTCTGTCCGGACTCGACTAGGTTACAATGAGATTTATTCTAGTCTTTCCTTGTATAGCGTCTTCTTGCCTTGTTCGTCAAGAATCCTTCTTCGGGTAGGTATCCTTTGCTAGAACCGACGTATATGTCCACCTTGATTGTTGGGCAATCTTCATGGGCGCGTAGTTAGGCCGGTGGAGGTAGTCTAATGTTGGTTACCCGAAGGGTAATACCCACATCAAGGAGGGCTCGAAGGAGGCGCCTGAAAGAAGGGAAACGACAGCCAAGAGCGTTGTCACCTGCACATGCAGATGCCTTTAGAGCTTTCGCTCAAGCCCAACCAACACCCCAAAAATAACAACCTTCACACTCTTCCAATAACATATTCGGCATCGCTCGTGACATGAAGCCGACCTAGACAACAACCCTGGGTTTCTAGGTGGATGCACACAAACCGGGAGATTCATCGTGTATAAGCAGTCATGGTGGCAATAGCGGCGAGAAGTTCAAAGAAGGTGAAAGGGCGAGCCTAGGGTCGCTGAAGAAAAACATTTCCTTAAGAGGAGAGACATGCAAGTTGTGCAAGGAAGCAGGAACCAACCACATGAGAAAAGAGAATTTTTTTTAGGGATTTCTATTTTCGTGCCCCTGCTTCGTTAGTTGTACTCAGTTTTCCCCAGCTCGTTAGTTTTTCCTCAGTTTTCCCCTCCCTCTAGTTTGAAACCCCTCGAAGACGCGGGTTGCCGTCAGGTCGGAGGCCTTACCGTTACCGTGAGGTCGGTTCCTCGCCGACCGACTCGTGCTCGACGGGTGGATCCATCTACCGCCGACGCGTGGGCCGTTTTATTTTCCGATTGTATACGCGGTGCTTGCCAATGACAAATGGGGCCGCTCTATGGGGCTGCCGCAGCCAATGACCGGTGGGTCGTCTATTTATTTATAGAAAATTATATATTGCCGCTCCGTGGGGCCTTCGCAGCCAATGACCGCTCGTGGTCGTCTATTTTATTTAGAGAATATAATATAGAGCCGCTCCGTAGGGGTCGCCTCAGCCCATTTTCGCAGCTTAATCTAAAGTGACTCTTATGCTAAACATTGTGCATCCCGACGTTGACCTAGCAGAGTGGCGGCGAGCATAGCCGTTCCGACCATGCCGATATCGGCATCGGCATCGGCATCGTTTGGAGGATGTGGTGCTCGAATAATAGTGGAAATGCGATATTATTTTTTACATGCATAATAAATAGCTAGATCTCTAAATCGATGCATATGAAGCTACATATATATTCTTGGTCATAATCCCCTTAATTATCTAAAGGGGATGGATGCATGGCTTCACGTCGTCGTCGCTTTCATCGTCAGTATCTTCGTCGTCTGAGTAGTAGTACCTCCCGCACATTGTTCCGTCGAACACCTTCACTCGTGAGCACATCATCGCCTTCATATTTGAAGTGTACGAACCAGCCGAAATCCACACCGTGCGCGATGGCGAATTTCTCCCAGCCCTTGTCGAGGTACATCCGGCCTTGTCCGTCAAATAGGACCTCCACGGTCCAGAGACGAGGACCGCGGTCAGCTGCTCGCGGATACACCTTAGCTGGCTCCTTGCCGTCAAGATAGTCCGCAAATTTTTTTGGGAGTTCCTGCAAAGAGATCGAGCGCCGATCGTTTGAAATTAGGGAACCCTTGAAATTAAAGGTTTTTTAGAACATGCCCATAATTAATCACATGCATCATATATGTGGGAACGCGTACGTACCTTCTTGACCAAAGGGTCTTCATAGACGACGATGAAGAACTCCTCTATGATCAATGGCGGTGTTGACGGTGGTGGTGGCAATGATGATGATCCACTTCCCCTTCCCCTTCCCCTTCCCCTTCCGGTCCGCGTCCGAGACGTGGAAGCCATGGCAATGGATAAAGTGTATGTGAACGAAAAGAAGAGAGAGGCAGAACCTATTGACACAAGGGATGGCCGTGTGGGTGTTTATAAGGGAGAGATGATCGTTGTAGGGTTTACATAATAAAATAAGGAGTAGATGACCGTTGTGGGGGTTTATACACAATAAATTAAGGAGGAGACGACCGTTGTGGGGGTATAGTTTATCATTTTACCGTGAAAAGTAATGCCTAAAAGGAAAGTAATGGCTACAAGAAATCGGTGATGGTTTATCGTTTTTTGCGTGAAAAGTAATGGGTACAAGAAATGGGTGATGGTGTATCATTTTTTGCGTGAAAAGTAATGGCTACACGAAATGGGTGATGGTGTATCATTTTTGTGCGTGAAAAGTAATGGCTACAACAAATCGGTGATGGTTTATCATTTTTGTGCGTGAAAAGTAATGGCTACAACAAAATCGGTGATGGTTTATCATTTTTTTTGCGTGAAAAGTAATGGGTACACGAAATGGGTGATGGTGTATCATTTTTGTGCGTGAAAAGTAATGGCTACAAGAAATCGGTGATGGTTTATCGTTTTTTGCGTGAAAAGTAATGGGTACAAGAAATGGGTGATGGTGTATCATTTTTTGCGTGAAAAGTAATGGCTACACGAAATGGGTGATGGTGTATCATTTTTGTGCGTGAAAAGTAATGGCTACAACAAATCGGTGATGGTTTATCATTTTTGTGCGTGAAAAGTAATGGCTACAACAAAATCGGTGATGGTTTATCTTTTTTTGCGTGAAAAGTAATGGGTACACGAAATGGGTGATGGTGTATCATTTTTGTGCGTGAAAAGTAATGGCTACAACAAATCGGTGATGGTTTATCATTTTTTGCGTGAAAAGTAATGCCTAAAAAGAGTTTATAATTTAGCTCGTGAAAAATAATGCGTAAAACCAAACTTTGCGTGAAGCTAACCGACGACAGAGAGAGAGAGAGAGGGTGGTGGCCCCGACCGAGAGAGAGAGATAGGGGTTATCCTCGCCCGTTAGATCATACGATCAACGGTCGTCGGGCACGATCCGCGTGACATGGGCTAGACCAATCGGGGCAATGTTGGGCGTCCGTGAGAGTTTGTGAAGGGAGAGGGCAAAACCGAGTAGTATCAAGAAACCAAGGGCAAGTGAGTAGTAAACGGACTAAGGGATTCAAATATGAGATTTAAAAAATGGAAAATGCGTGTTTTGTACAATGAAACCCATCTTGGCCTACCTCAAACTATTTGCAATACAAATCTACATGAGTGTGAAAATTATGGTCTCATTCGGACAAAGTATGTTTTGGGGAAAGCTGTTTTGGGTAGGGCTTATTATGGAAAACCATGCACCTTCATAGCTACTAGGTGATTTGAGAAGTGGCAATTTGTGGTGAAACTTGATTTATCTATGATTTATCTATGATTTGAGAAGTGGAAATTTGTGGTAAAGACTCCATGAGTAAGTGCCACTCCTTTTCGGAATTTTTTGCACATTAAATAACTCATTTAACTAGTTAATCCCATTTGTTGACTCTCTCGTTGACCAGCCACTTGAGGGTAAAACTGAGTATATTGCACTAGCCGATATTAGCACTCAAGGTGAAAACTGAGCATACAAAAAATGCTAGTATATGACTCGAGGGTATACATGAGTATATCTAAATTTCCGGGGTTAGACTCGAGGACGCGTGTTGCGGTGCGTAAGTGGAAGACGTGCCATTGTTGACGCGTGTCGCGGTGCGGACGTGGAAGACGTGCCATTGTTGACTCGGGTCGCATTTAGGACGCGTAAGCCCCTCTCTCCCTCCCTCTCGCACACGAGTACGTCTCATTATCGCTCACGCACGAAACCACCCCTCTCACGTCCCATCAACTTCTCCAAAAAACCCCAACCGCCGTACGAGCCCTCCCCTGCCGGCGATGGAGAAGAAGAATGCGCCGGCGGCCATCGCCCCGAGCCCGTCGCCTCCGAGCCCGTCGCCTCCGAGCCCGTCGCCGCCGAGCCCGTCGCCGCCGAGCCCGTCGCCGCCGAGCCCGTCGCCTCCGAGGGCGGCGCATCCAAGCGCGGCGCCTCCGTGAGCTCGGGCCGGTCTCACGGCCGACGGACCACTTCACAAGATCGGCGAATGCTTATTGGCCAAAGAGGAGTACGTGGACAGCTACTCGCTATGAGGCAAGTCTGTAGAAATTGGCGCTCGGGTTTACTCGATCCCGACGTGCACCTCGCACGAATGGATCATGCTACACCACGCCCTTCCACGCGCCGCTGAGTTCACCTTCCTCCATCTCGGCACATCCCGCTACGTCACCATAGATCTATCTGCAGCTTCGTGCAAGGTTCAAATTCCTCGGCTTTTCCCGTGGCGTCACCATAGATCTTATTTTCAATCTTAGTGCTGAATGTTATCTTTTCAATATATTTTAGATTCTACTTCGTCGGCTTTTCCCGTGGCGTCATCGTGCTTGCCCGGAAGAACCCACCGCACAAGATACGGCTGCTGAACCCACTCACAAAGAAATCGAACACGATGTTTGAGGCGCAGATGCCATCTCGTTTTTCCGAAATCGATCGTCTGTTATCAAATCCCCGACTATGGTCTTCGTTGCCACACATTACCCGCCGGAAATTGGTTGGGTCGATGAGAGCACTCCAACTAAGGATATAAATGAAGATGGGGATTGGGGAGAAGGAAGATTTTCGATCAAGAACCATGGTTTCCGTTGCATTACCCCGTTCAATGGTGAACCGTATGCGTAGCTGCGGACAATTTTGAGATCGGAAGAATAGTGTGCACCAATATACGGTTGCGGCAGCGCGCGAGCACCTGTCAAGATGGAGACACTAATTTCATTTCCAGAACTTGGACGTCGAAGTTCTACCTTGTGGAGTCGGATGGTGATCTGCTGCTTGTGTTGTTGGTCGGCCGCGGCTTTGGCGGGCAAACCAATGGTGTACCGTGTGGACACTCGGAGCCGCTCTCTCCATCCGGTCACTAACATTGGCGGTAATGCCTTCTTCGTGAATTATATCCGGTGTATCTCCGTCGACACCGAGTGTACCCGACACTTCAACCTGGCAGCATCTACTACACGGATTTGGGTTATATCGGAGCGTACTCTCATGATACAAATGCCCGGGATGAGTGGCCACTACGTGTGGATAGAATAGGATTCTACGGTTTGAGAAATGAACACAGGCCATACCGTTTGGAAGATGTATTGGCCTCACACCTGCGGACGGAAGGAGTTCAATGAATATTTCCTTGGGGAATTGCACGAATGGAGCGACGGAGAAATATATGAGGAGGAATGAAGAACAAATTCATTCATCCTAATCTTCTTGTTGTCCATACATTGCGTGCGTGATCTTGTATATTTTTGCAGCTTAGTTTGTCGTGAACATTAACAATGTTATTGGCTGCTTTTGGCTGCTGTATGCAGTTTACCTATGTATTATACTTAGTTTTCTGATTATGCTGCTTGTGAATTTATCATATAATAGCTTCTAGATTTGCTACTAGATTTGCTGCCATATTGGGCAAAAACGAGGGCCAAAAGGCATAAATAACCCCGGAGATTTGCTACTAGATTTGCTGCCATATTGAAGAAAGACAGAAATAGAAGCTTCTCTAGATTTGATACTAATTTGATGAAAAAGACAGAGAGAGAAAGAGGGGAAAAGGTGCTCTTAAAAATGCCAATTTGGGCCGAGAGAGACAAAACCCAGCTCCTCGCTCACGTGCAACCAAACGCTTCTCGTCCCGTCCCACGCGGTCCCTTTCTACCAGCCCCACGCGACGCGGCCCCACACGACGCGGCCCCACGGACGACGCGGCGCAACACGTCAGCACAGAACGTCCAAATAAACGGATTCCTTCCGTCTAAGCTCCTTCTACGGGTCTTCAGACAAAGGCTAGGGTAAAACTGAGGAAAAACTAAGGGGCTGGGGAAAACTGAGCACAACTAAGAAACCGAGGGCACGAAAATAGAAATCCCTTTTTTTTATGACGCCTCCGGGAAGGAAACCACATTGAAGACGTCGTCGTCTCTGAAGTCGTCGAGGCGAGTTACGTCCGGTTTTCGCCAATGTCCCATCCCATGTCACTCCTATCGCATATGCTTTTGGCTACTGCTGTCCAATAAAGGGAATTTTCTGAACATGGGTACTCCTGAACCTGATATAACTTACTATGTCCTTGAATTAGATAGTTGTATGAACGCTAAGTTATAGAAATTTCGGGAGGGGGTTTCCTTTAGATTGTTGCTTTAAAACTTGTCGTTTTTATCTAAGCTGCATACTTTTGAATTTGGGTATAAAAATGGCACGCTCTACGTACGTGTATACACCACCTGCAAAAAAAATCAAGCTCTAGAAATACAAATTTTGGATTTGGCAAGTTATAGGGTTCATGAGTACCAAAGAGCCACTACTATTTTTGTCCAAGTCTGATCATTTTACAAAATTGTGGAGAATGCAGCATACGGGAGCATTGTGGAGATTGAAAACAAAAAGATAAGTGTATTATATTTCTCTCTCCCATTTGGACCTTTTTCACACGGTGTGATCATATTTTCGAAAAACCCAGCAGTTGTTAGGAGGGGTGAACCGAGGCATAGCCCGGATGGATGGCTTGGTGTTGATACCTATCCTACCCGCAAGATCCCGAGTTCGAGTGCTAGCACCCGTTCTCTCGTTGTACACACCCAAATATCTTTTATTGAATTGCTTGAAGATCCTCTTACCCCAAGTCACATTTTTTTTGTTTCCGCAGAAGGGGCTCCAATGGTTTGATAATTCGGGGGCCTTGAGATATCAGTGAACCGAAAGGATCCGCGAGTGGGGGCAACCTATGCAAAGGCCGGTGATTGACGCATCACTGGTCGTCATATGATTCGCGGCCCTTGGAGAAGACGTTTGACTGGTCCTGCTATGCTTCCAGCGTTCCCTCCAATCCGTGTCCGGAACCACCTCCATTTCCATGTCTCTTCTTCCTGTGGCTTTACACAGAAATAACCCTTTTGGATAAAAATAGCACAAAATGATCCTCCAGCCAAACTATTTCACGTTTCTAACCCTTTTGTGTGGCTCCCTTCGCAAGGGCGCCACACCCTTCTATGTGGCTCCCTTCGCAAGGGCGCCACACCCTTCTGTGTGGCTCCCTTCGCAAGGGCGCCACACATTCTGTCATACGTGGCGGCTCGAGCTTATCTGCTGACAATGTGTGGCGCCGCTCCCACGGACGCCACATAGACAGGTGTGGCGCACTTGTGAAGGGCGCCACACAAAAGGGTTAGAGGCGTGAAATAGTTTGCCCGGAAGGTTATTTTGTGCGTTTTTTTCAACAAAGGGTTATTTTTGTGTAAATCGCCCTTCTTCCTCCTCCTGCCGCTGCTGCTATCTGCCTCTTCTCCTCTTACACACGCATGCACAGGCGCGGCGCAGCCAATGACATCGAAGCAAAGGGGTGACCTTGAAGCCAGGCAGAGGCAGTACGCTGCCGGCCTGGATGAACAAAAAGGCACACACGCTTCCCAATTCCCACCGCGTATCCCACACGTCACTTCCTTCATGTCTGTCTTTGTGTACGCGTGCGTGTCTCTGTCTCTGTATCTGTCGACTGTCGCACTGCGTTCGTGAGTGCGTGCACGTACGTACGTACGTACACACATGACGTACATACATGGTTACATACTGGCGTACTGACATGGACAACCCTTTTGGCACCGTATCTCCGACGTCTCGTCGCGCCAATAATTGAATTCATCCACGCACTCCAACGACGAGCCTCAGCGGAAAACATGTAGACCTTTTCAGCAAAGGCTCAGAGCTCTGTGATCCAAGGATAGAGCTTGTTGAGTATACCAATCATGCGTGCATCGCGAGAGATGATGAAAAAACATATACTGTCGAATGTAGAAACAGGAAGCGTGCGTGCGCTGCTGTGTCTGGCACCCTGCTCGGCTTTTTTTGCGCGAGGAACATATGGTCACATGCATGCATGCGCACAAGTACGCCTCGCTTCAGACAGAGCAATGCCAGTCAGAGCGTGTGCATGCTCAACCTCAATTTATGACACACGACACATCTCTTCCTCTTACCTAGTTTCACGTCCTGTCAACCTGTACCGCACGAGAAAGCCTGTCGCTACCTCTCCCCAGCTAGACATCGACCAACATAGGAATCCTACTGTCTTGAAGCCCATTTGATTGATAGGATTTGTGTATCCTATAGAAAAAATTTACTACACAAGTAGTTTGATTCATAGTAACCTATCCTATAGAAACTAATTATGTATTATTCTTGTAGTGTAAATCTTCTAGAAAAAATATTAGGCCATACCTCATGAAAAATTCCTTTCATACAATCAAACTCACTTTATTTTTCCACAAGATTCAAGTATATGTGTGGCATCCCAATCCTCTGCTATTCCTATTTCTATGTTTTTCCTATCTACGAATCAAAGGAGACATAGGATTTTACCATGTTAATACGGTTAATCCATCTGTATCATGATGTTTTCTTAGTTTTTAGTATCTTACTTGATGGGATATGCCTAACAGGTTATGCCATGAAGAGGAGTTGCATCTAGTCGTATGGAACTCGAAGCCGGCCTAACTCGCATAGGCTCGTAGGACGGCAGGAGGTGGCGGTTCGACTCATGGAGCCCAAGAAAGAAGCCTAGTGGTCCAGTATTCCTAATAGGAGAGGTCGAGTCCCAATCGACTGGGTTTAATCTCTATAAACCCTAGCCGATGGTGCTCATATATACCATCGGCTGGAAATCCTAGAGGACACGCTTTTATCCATACGCATCTACGCTCTACGCCCAACGCTTGAGCCCTTGTACTCTTCAAGTCTGGGAATCCCACTGTAAACTCCAATCAATACAAATCTAGTAGGACGTAGGTCTTGCCTCATGAGAGGGGCCGAACTTGCGTAAAATCCCATGCCTTGCTAATCTCAATCCGGAGTTGCCTATGTCATCCCCGTCCCGTGAATGTCATAAGCTACCTGGTAGTATGTACCGTGGTAACCCCACGATATTACTCGTATCTCAATACGTATCCTAGTATCTTCAGAGCATCTCCAGTCGCGTCCCCCAAAGCGTCCCCCAAAGGGATTTGGGGCGCGCCGGACAAAAAAAGCGTTCCAGCCGCGTCCCCCAAAGCCCATTTTTGTCCGGCGCGGCCCGATACGGTGTCCGGCGTCCCGAGCCCGTCCCCGTCCCACGGGGACGCTCCGGGGACGCCGGACACAACGAAAAGCGAGGCGGGCTCCCACATGTCGGCGACTATTTGCATAAACCGTTGGTTCGCGCCTCTTTTCTCGTCGCTCCTTCCTTCCCGCGCCTCCCACCCCACCGCCGCCGCTGGATTTCCCGGCCGTTTGGGCGTCCGATCCGTGCCGCAAGTCAGCACCGTTGTCGCGGGCCGGGGCTCCCGCCGGTCATGCCGCCGCCGCGTCGCGGCGCCTCCCGAACGCGCCGTCAAATCCGCCCCACCTCCGCGCACGAAGGTGCTCGACGACTTGCCGTGTAGGCGCGATTGGTCGCCGTTTGTTGCGTCGTCTCGCCTCGGCGCAATTTTAACCATTGATTTTGCTTTAGCCATGGACAGCGATGATGAGATGGTTGCCCTCGCCGCCGGAGGACGAGCAAGCGTTCGACGACGACCCTGCGGGAGCATTTGCCGATCATCGCGTCCCTCCAGGACATGCTTGACGCCGAGGCGGAGAAGAGGAAGAGGCCGCGCCGCGGAGGATCAAGGCCGGGAAGAAGGAAGTCGAAGCCCCGGCAGAGGATGGAGGGGCATGCCATGCTGCACAACGACTACTTCGCCGATGGGGCAACACATGCCGACAATTTTCGGCGCCGGTACAGGATGAGCAAGGGCCTGTTCATGAATATCCTCCACGGCGTTCGAGAGTTCGACCCCTACTTCAAGCTCAAGGTCGACGATGTAGGCGTTCTCGGGTTCTCATCCATTCGAAGTGCACCGCCGCCATGAGGATGCTTGCATACGGAGCACCTGCCGATACACAGGACGACTACCTTCGCATGAGTGAGTCTACTGCCATTGAGTGCATGTACAATTTTTGCCGAGCTGTGGTGGGAAAGTTTGGCAAATACTACTTGAGAGGGCCAACTAAGGAAGAGACTGCAAGGATCATGGCACAAAATGCTGCCGTAGGATTTCCCGGAATGCTTGGAAGCATCGATTGCATGCACCGGGCATGGAAGAACTACCCGTTTGCTTGGCAAGGTATATACAAAGGGCGTCATGGATATTGCGCAGTGTGGTGCTTGAAGCTGTGGCAGATTATGACTCGTGGATTTGGCATTCTTTCTTTGGCATGGCGGGATCACACAATGACATCAACGTGTTGCAGCGGTCTCCGGTGTTCAGCAGACTAGTGGAAGGGCATGCTCCACCATGCAACTATGAGATCAATGGCCACCAATATACCAAAGGCTATTATCTAGCCGATGGTATATATCCAAAATGGGCCACTTTTGTCAAAACAATCTCGAATCCATCAGGTCTTAAGAATTCTCACTTTGCTACACGACAGGAGGCTTGCAGGAAGGATGTCGAGCGGGCATTTGGTGTGCTTCAAGCACAATTTGCCATTGTCCGGCACCTGCTCTAAGCTGGTCTCACGACCAAATGTGAGAGGTGATGCGGGCTTGTGTGATCATGCACAACATGATCATCGAGGATGACCGCAAGAATCATGTTAGGTCACATGTTGGTCCCTATGAGTGTCAAGGCCCTCTCGCGGAGGTTGATCATGAGTTGCCTGCAGATTTTGCTGATTTTCTCGCCATGCACGCAGAGATCCGTGACAGCAATGTGCATGAGCAACTTCAAGCTGATCTCGTTGAGCATTTGTGGAGGATCAAAGGAAATACCGTGGCACCTTGATGTATCATCTAGCCCTTTTTTTATTATATTTGATTACTTGTTTTATTGTTTGTTGTAATTTAATTTGAAAAAATCCTCGAAAACATTTTTTTCATATGTTACATTTGATATAAATGGTTTATGTGTTAAAAAAATTATTTTAAATGTTTGGGGGCGGCGTTTGGGGGACGCGGCTGGGGAGCGACGTCCCCCAAACGCGGCACGAACAAAACACGTCCCTCAAACGCTCAATCCGGCGCGGTTTGGGGGACGGTTTGGGGGACGCGGCTGGAGATGCTCTTAGTATCCCAATACAAAAATGATACCATACAATCGCACACCTATGCTAAAAATAAGGACACAACGACATGGAAAGGTATAGAAACAACACAATGCCCATTAGTTTGGTTGACATGGGTATAAAAAATGAGTGTGTAGTGTAAAAAGCAGTCAACTGGTCAGTGAGTATATTGTTTTCAAGCATATCGGCTCATTCTTCTATTTTGTGGTTTTGTGATTAATTATGTTTGCATCATGTATTGGACGAGTCTGCCTATATTTTATATTATAGAAATACATCATTTACATGACCAGCATCTAGAAAGACATGGAATATGTTGAAAAATCAAATTAAAAATTAAATATAGATCTATTTGAGAATTTGAGATATTTCTGCTAGAAAAGTATAACTTGTTTAAGTTGCGTTTTTCTTTCAACTACAATTACACTTTTCTAAGATGACTGTAAGTTAAGAGAAATCTCAGTTAACTAGGCCATAGACAAAACCTATAAATAAAAACATGAACATCTACAATATCAGATGAACATAAATAGAATTGTAGATATTTAATTTTACGGATAAAATTGGTTAACCCTATAACGTGTTGACTGTTGACTAAAAATGTAAAACTTATTTTTGGAATGGAGGGCAGGACAGCACGTCTAGCAGGCCAGACCTACGGGCAGGTCAATGCGCTTCGGTCGGCGTGCCAAGACGGCATTGCATTGCATAGTGCGCGCGAAGATCTCTCGCCACGCGCGGCCGGATCCGCCGTACGCGCTGCGCCATACCGGCCGTGCCGTCTCGTCGTCGACGCCGCGCGCGGAGGCGGAGGCGGCGGCGAGCTGAGTTTTTCTGAGTCGCCACTCGCCACCGTCAATTACGTGGCCTCGTGGCTGCCTTGGCATCCGATTGGCCACACTCACACCACGCATGCACACATGCATGTACTATCTTTCTCTCTCTCTCTGATCTCCACCTGCAGGCATGGTCGTGTCGAGCAACGCATGCATTCCTCCTGGAGTTCGATTCGAGGTGTCTGCCGCCCGCCTGCGAGCTAGGACCGGCCGGATGTACGACTGGCTCTCTGCCCGGCCCGGTCACGTCGCCGACCCACCGCCGGTGGGCTCCTTGGCGCCTCTCGTTGTCATGTCACTTATGCTGACTTTCTGTCGATCGATAGCTACTCTCTCAGCTCTGGCTCAGCAGCTGAGAGAGCTCCAGTGTCTGCCCTGGATAGCCAAGAATGAAACGGCATCCCTGCCGAGATAGCTCCCCGTGCGGCACTGCATGTGGCTAAGTACTCACCATCAGATCCACCTAGCTGTTAGTACGTACGACCGACACAACCAGATCTTCATTGTTCCCTCCGTTTTTATTTACTTCGCGTTTAGATTTAGTCAAAGTCAAACTTTACCAACTTTAACCGTAGAAAAAAATAGAGCATGTAATTCCACACTGACGTTCTCCTACGACCACCCCGTTCCGCCGCAAGTGATGCCTCCGCAAACACCCTGCAGCCTCCTCTGCCCCACATGCAACACGCATACATACATATCTATCTCATCATTGAACACAGCCTCACATGCTCTAATCAGTTTAACTAAAAGACCGATCTGATGAAAAATGGCTAGTCAATTATATTCAACATTCAGCACGGGTGGGGAAGCCAAAATTACACTAGGCACATCCGATGTCAGGTATAATTACCCCTCTGAGCGGCGACCATTATAGCTTTTACTCAGGTCATGGTGGGGCCCATGTGTATTCATGGTATTTAAGTAATTACCTTTTTTAAAAAAAAACTTTTTATATTATATAATACCAATGCTGATTTATGAGAGCCATGCATGTATGCATGAGTGAGACGAGTGGACAGGTAGGGGCACGAAATTATGAGGGGCGAAATTATGAAGGCTCAGTAGTAGTCGACATGGGACTAAATGGGTGCTATCAGATCACTCAAGTCCGAGAGACCAAGCAGGCATGGTGATTGAAGTGAACACATACATAGAGAGTAGCTAGCTGGGTAGGTCACCAACAAGACGACCATGCATGCTCTCTCTTCCAACAACCAGCAAGCAAAGACACGCTAGGTGCACGATGGGCAGGCAGTACAGTAGTACACCAACACATGACGTGAATGACACACCGTGCCAGTCGCACGCACGCACACATTAATGCACCGAGATCTCAGATCTCCAAGGATCGACGGAAGCAACGGAAAAGAGCTGTGCATCGTGAAAAAGTGAAGCAGCAACAGTAGCTAGCGTGCGTTAAACGACGGATGGAAGAGTAGCCAGTACGTACGAACGGATATGATACTCGATCAATCTATCCATCGGACTAGTCGGTCGTGGTACGTCGGACTACACATGCATGTGTATATATACATGCATCGCTTCGATGGATCGAGCGCGTCACTGAGACACTGACACACGGGCTGCTTGTTCAAAAGAAAAGAGTCACTGACACGGGCGTCAGCGAGAGGGTGTATGTCGGCGTCCGATGTTGCAAGCACGCGCACGTGTGATACAAAAGGAAAGCTGCAGAGGCAAGCGTGCCCAGTGGATATGTACCATGTCTGTTTCATATCTCCCTCCAATAGTATCAGGGGCGAAGCTCCCCGGCAAGGGCAAGGTGTGGCACCATTCCTACCTTGATTTTTTGTGAATGTATGAGATGCACATACTTTTTTTGAATAATTTGACTGGTCATACATCGAAAACGGATTCCGTGTGACAAGGTTATGCTGTTTTAGTGAATACTACGCAAAAACAACTTCGGGCTAAAAACAGAGACTACGTACCAAAAACAAGACTCATTTTCAACGTTCAATGTGAAAAATATTGATTTCCTACAAAGATTTATCATATCTCTTACTATATAAAATATAACCTTGAGCTATTCATTATTCATACGCGTAGAATTGAAGACTTAAGAGATTTCTTGATTTTTGAAACGCACATCATGTTTCTCCACCGACACTATCATCTCATTGAGTTAGCGTTTCTTTTAACAGTGGTGAAGACAACAATTAAAAGCGTTTTCTGGGCCACAAATATCATTAAGACATGCGCTCGCGGCTCCTACCCCCACTTCTCCGGCGGCCTTGCCGACCGAGGGGGTTAGGGGAGGTAGGCACCTTCCTGTAGATAGGTGTAGTTGTGGTTTCTGGAAGTAGGAAGCCAGATTTGGAGTGTTCTGGTGCTGAAGTTCTTCAATGTTCTGCTCTGGTGGCAAGAGCTGCGACAAGTATGGGAGCTGCGACAAATATGGCCTCGAGCTTCCGAGGATGAAGAAGAAAGGGTTGTGTAGCGCGAGTTCATCAAACTTTCGGTTTGAAATTGATTTTGCGTTGTGTTGGATAAAACAAACGCAGCTTTTTCTTAGGAAGTTTGTTTTAAACATATGACAATTCAAATCATCCGCAGAAAACACGTGCATCCAATTTGCCAAAATTCCAAATAGGATGGCTGCCGGCCTTGCCCTACTGGGACCTCCGTCCCTGCGATACACGGTACACTTCTCCTCTGGCCAGGACGACCCCATTGATCGTGTCGTTGTTGTAGTTATCGACATGCATGTCTCGATTCACCATGTTGTACACAGTGAGCACGCACACGTATGGATATCTCGCCGTGTCCTATTCCAAGCAGTGTCTAGGCGTGCAGTGCGACGTGGCAGCAGCAACGTTTCGTGCACACTGTTCACCCTATGTCCGTGTTGCGGTAGGCTGCCAGGTGTCACGGTGTGTACAGCGGGAGGAGGCACGCCACGGTTGCTGTTTGGCAGGTACAAGGAAAACACACCTCGCTTCGCTTCGCTTTTGCTGCACTGCTTTCCTTGGGAAAAATAATGGATGACGTTTGTGTTTGTGTGGGCAGCTAGGTTCTGATCGATGTCGAGTCCCATCGGCCCAACACCAACAGCACCGATCCCAAGCCTTTCCAATCCGTGACGTGGAAATGTATGTGTTCATTGATTTCCCCTGTCAGCGAGCATACGGCGTGCCGGCCCCTCCATGCGCCTCATGCTCCTGCCCGCTTCTGTTCAACCTTTTCGCATCGCCTTGCTTTCCGTTGCCTTGCTTTGCATATCCTCTCTCTCCTCTTCCACAAACAAGATGTGCACAAGAAGTAGCCTATGCTATTGATGTCGCGCATGGTGTCGTCGGAGCTGCAGTATATGTGGATGAAACTGTTAGAGCAATATGTTTGTTGTATTATCAGAGGGCCAAAGGTCACAATATATAGTACATGTACATGTGCACATATGCAGAAAGCCCCCTAACATATGGGGAAACTACAATAGACAAATATATACATCTAACACCCCCCCTCAAACTCATGGTGGATCCACAACACTGAGTTTGGAGAGTAAGAAATCATGCTGCGCTCGAGTCTATGCCTTCGTAAAGAAATCCGCCAACTGTAAATCTGAAGGCACATAATGAACCGCAACAACATCATCCTGTACCTGTGCACGTGCGTAAAAAAGCATCAACACCGATATGCTTGGTCAGCTCATGCTTGACCGGATCACGTGCAATACTGATAGCACCTGTCATCGTCGGACAAAAGTGGAGTGGGTGTCGTAACAGAGACCCCAAAATCTGCAAGCAACCACCGTAACCAAGTCACCTCAAGCAATCAACAAAGCCATAGCCCGCAACTCAGCCTCAACACTCGAACGGGAAACTCGCGACCTGTTTCTTCGTCTTCCAAGCAACAAGCGAACCACCAAGAAACACACAAGAAGCGAGAAGTGAACGACGATCCGTAGGATCACTCGCCCACGTAGCATCCGAATAGCACTCGGAGCCGGAGAGAGCTGGAACGAGGAAAGAAAAGGCGACGAGTGATCGTGCCACGAAGATAACGAAGAACACGGAGGAGATGACTATAGTGAACAGTGGTAGGAGGTGAGACAAACTGACTCAGAATATGAACAGGATAAGAAATATCAGGATGAGTGACAGCAAGATAAACAAGACTCCCAACAAGATGGCGATAACGGGTGGGATCAGGAAGAGGATCACAATCAGTAGGACGAAGCTTAACATTAAGCTCCATAGGAGTATCGACTGTGCGCTCATCCCCAAGAGCAGACACGAGCAAGAAGATCCCGAATGTACTTTTCCCGAGAGATAGAAAAGCCATCGAAGTGGAGGAAACCTCAATGCCAAGAAAATAGCGAAGAGGACCAAGATCGGTCATAAGAAACCGATCACGAAGACGAGCTTTGACGAAGGCAATATACTCGAGATCATCACCAGTAATGATCATATCATCAACATAGAGAAGAAGAAGAGTACGTCCACGAGGAGAAGTGTGAACGAAAAGTGTTGGATCATGAAGACTAGGAGAGAAACCAGCAGCAGTCACCACAGAGGCGAAGCGCTCAAACCAGGCACGAGGGGCCTGTTTGAGACCATAGAGAGAACGTCGAAGACGACAAATCATCCCATCGGGAACAGAATACCCAGGAGGAGGCTGCATGTAAACTTCCTCACTCAACTCGCCATTAAGAAAAAGCATTCTAAACATCAAGCTGGGAGACAGACCAACGACGAACAGAAGCAACATCAAGAAGAGTACGCACAGTAGTCATATGAGCCACAGGGGCAGAAGTCTCATCATAGTCACGGCCGTGCTCCTGCTGAAAGCCACGAGCCACAAGACGCGCTTTATAGCGCTCAAGAGATCCATCGGAGCGAGTCTTAATTTTATAGACCCACTTACACGTGATAGGACGAACACCAGAAGGGGGAGAAACAAGATCCCAAGTGCCAGTGCGCTCAAGCGCAGCGATCTCCTCAGCCATGGCAAGCTGCCATTCAGGATGACGCTCGGCATCCCGATAAGAAGCCGGCTCAGAAACGACAGAGAGACCATACTGACTAGGTGACATAGGCATCCCAAATGGGCCTGCCGAAGATAGTACCCGGGGTTTACTGAAGGCCCACTACCCGAAGAATAAGAAGATTCGGGAGCCCAAGATATATTAAGGAAAGTTAGAGTTGTAATAGGAAGTGCTATTTGTAATCTGGCGGGATGAGTTAGAAACCGTCCCGGACTCTGTAACTTGTACAAAAAGAAACCCTCGGCTCCGCCTCCTATAAAAAGGGGGAGTCGAGGGACGAAGAGATCATCGAATCATTGTTTACAAACCCTAGTTTTCATAATCGTCGAGTACTTTTCGGCTGAAACCTTCGAGATCTACTTGCCCTCTACTTCCAACTAAACCCTAGCCTACAATTCATAGGCATTGATAAGTTAATACCTTGTCAATTGGCACCGTCTGTGGGAACTAGAGGCGTAAGGATCTGATCTCGATGGCACGTTCAAGATCTTCGACATCGTCAACCGCAAGCAACGCAATGGATCGAGGTAAACAGATCGCCGCCGGTCCTGTCGATTTTGTTCCTCACCCACCCTCCCGTTTGGATGCATATGCGTATCCGGCGGAGCCCATGGAGATGACGTTCGGAAGGTTTCACTTTCGCGTCGAGAAGGAAGGATCGTATCGTGTCGAAATTCCGATTTCGTCGGGATCGTCGGCGGTCGATTCCGATTTTTCAAGCTATACATCGTCAACCGAGTCAGGAGAAGAAGAAACTTCGGCAACACGTTACGTCAGCACCAGAGCAAGAGAGAAACTCGCCAAGATCTTCAGCGACATGTCGTTTGAGTCATCCGCGGACTCATATATAAGCGATGGCTCAAGCGATGTCGACGAGCTACGACTTCATCGACAAATCTATCACAGTGGGCAAGGTCTTCATCAATCTCAACGATGATGTCACCAAACCCAACATAGATCTGAGTACAAAATATCATCAGATCTATGCCATTGAGGATCAAGAGGAAACATCTGAGGCCTTCGACGATTTGGGCAATCCCTATGTCGATCCCTCAGATCTAAGGAGAGGTATGGGCACTAAATATGTCGGGCCCACACCACGCGTCAGAGTTCAACTTCCACAAACAGACTCGGGATAGAGCCGCAAAAGCTTTAGATGGTTCGGAGCCAATGACGACAACTGCTACAGTCCAAGAACCGCAAGCTTATCAATATAGACTCGCCGGAGCCGGAAGAGAACCGGAAAACGGACGTAAGCTTTAAACGAAGAAAGGAGGCAGCTTCCGCGTCAAGCGGCACGAAGGGCAGAGCTAAGTCGACAATCCGGAACCTCGGGAGATAGCCATAGAGAAGCTCGGAACAGAGCAAGGTCCGGATTGCAACACATACCTGAAGGAGAAAGAGAGTACCTGGTTCAAAATCTCGACATGTCTTTTATGTCGATAGACACAAGAGGGAATATTATCCCCAAGACACCGGAAGGCTGGGTATATGGCGACACAAGCCTTTATCCTTGCATCCGGGCCACCTCCAGGAGATCCAAGGGAGGCTTTGTACAACATGGCAATAGCAGGAGGCTGAAGCCATGGGAACGGCGTTTGTATCAACACCGCCGAAGGAGCCGCAAGGCAAAATAGTCCACGACCTACGGCAGCAAGCAGCAGCAAATGTCGAAGGAACAAGTGGAGCAAGAGATACGGCAAGCACAAGCAAGGGTAGACAGAGCACCGGCAAGGCAGAAGGGAACATCGACAATCCCCGAACTAAACGACGAGGATATGTGCGGTTTGCCGTGCTTCACAAGGAGAGTACGAAAAACTCGAGTCCCTTCGGGATTTAAGTTGCCTGATCACTTCAAAAAATTCGACGGCCCGCAAGATCCAGAGGATTGGCTAGTTGATTACCTCGAGACGGTGAAGTTAACCGGAGGGACTAGGGCAACAGCCTATGCAAAGCATCCAGGTGCATTTGAGTGGAGCCGCACGATCTTGGATAAAGAAACTCACTCCAGGATCTATCGACAGCTGGGAAAGTTTCGAGGACGTATTCGTCAAGAACTTCAGATCCACGTGCAAAAAACTTGCGTCGTTAGAAGAGTTGAGAGCATGTCGACAAAAGCCAGATGAGCCAATGAGAAAGTACATCCAAAGGTGGAACATCATCAAAAACTCGGCAGAAAATATATCCGACGAGAGAGCAACAGATGCGTTTGTCGCAGGAATCGAGGCGTGGAGATTTTGTCGAGGACTTGGGAAGGACCAATCCAAAGACAAGATCCGCGTTAATGGAGATAGCAAACAGATGGGCAGATGGAGAAGATGCTGTCCACAACAAACGGCACAGGTCGCCGGAGGAGGACCGTGGTCGAAATTACCAACCGAGGCGACGATTTCCTCGGCGATCCGAACTATGACGCCCCGGGGCAAATTTCGGCAGGTTTTCGGGCAAACACAGGAGGAAACAATAGAGATGAGTATCGGAGAAGCGAATGAGCAGCGAGGCGATAACAGGGACGACTCTCGCAACGAGGCAAAATAGCGGGCCTAGGTTCCCAAGGCCTTTCGAGTCCCCCGAAGAAATGATGAACGGACCGTGCCGGATGCATTTTTTCCTCGACGAAGAACGGAAAAGACAGTCGAGGGCACCTGCGCAGAAGACTCGTCGAAATTTTCGGGCAATGTTAAGGTATGCAGAGCACGCTAACGCTCGAGCACAGACGAGAAATCCTCGGGAGCCCGGGAGCGAGATTCACCTGCCACCACCTCCCGCGATTACGTGACGACAATCGGCATCGGCTCAGAATAGCGGCAGCACCTCCACCACCACCTTATGTCGATCCTAACTCAAACGGAGCGGTGTCGATGATTCGAAGGGAAGGCCGTCCAATAGAGCTCGGAAAGTAATCTCACGACAGGTGTTTATGGCGTAGAAAATGCCTCCACCAACAGCTTGAGTATCTTAATTGGTCGGGACAAGACATTGGCTTCACCATAGCAGATCATCCGCGAGCAAGTTCCTCGACCAGTGGCAGTCAGCACTTATTCTACCAGCGAGCTATTGCGGGATTTGATGTTTCTCGAGTGTTCATAGATGGTGGCAGCAGCTTAAACCTTATGTATGCGGATACATTGAGGAAGATGAACATATCCTTAGCAAACTTGAAGCCAACGGACACAAGGTTCCACGGCATCACACCGGAGAAACCAAGTTATCCATTGGGGAAGATCAATCTCGACGTTCGGTTTGGAACCCGAGAAAATTATAGAATCGAGAAGCTGGAATTTGAAGTCGTGGATTTTCCATCGCAGTACTCACGCTTTGTTGGGACGACCAGCATATGCTAGATTTATGGCGGTACCACACTATACATACCTGTTGTGGAGATTGCCTGGACCAAAGGGTCCAATCACGGTTAAAGGAAGCTTCGCCTTAGCCGATAAGTGCGACAAGGATTTTCATCGGTTATCAGAAACTTTCGGGATGCAAGCTGAGTATTTGGCGTCAAAAAGTATGACTGATTACGACGTATCGCCGTACGTTGGAAGGCCAAATAAAGAATCAACTTTCAATACCGAGAAAAATTCTAAGGAGGTGCGGATTCACCCGACGGACCCGAAAAAGACGACATCTATCGCAAACGACATGGATATCGCATAGGAAAGCGCGCTCGTCGAGTTCCTCCGTGAGAACTGGAAAATCTTCGCATGGTGTCCAGCTGACATGCCAGGAGTACCCAGGGAACTTGCCGAGCACCACCTAAACTTGGATCCATTAGCGAGACCAATCAAACAACCTTTGCGTGTTTTTCGGAACCAAACCGCAAAGCTATGCTGTCAGAAATCAATCAACTACGAGAAGCTGGTTTTATCAAAGAGATATTCACAGAAGCCACATGGGTAGCAAATCCTGTGTTAGTGCCAAAGAAAAACACTAAGGTCCTTCGCATGTGCGTCGACTTTATGTGTCTCAATAAACATTGTCCAAAGGATCACTTTCCCCTCCCGAGGATCGATCAAATTATCGACTCCACGGCTGGATGTGAACGTCTTTCCTTCCTGGACGCATATTCTGGTTATAACCAGATCAGATTGAAAGAAGAAGATGAAGTAAAGACCGCGTTTATCACACCTTACGGCGTGTTTTGCTACCGAACAATGCCCTTTGGTCTAAAAAATGCGGGAGCAACATATCAGAGGATGATGCAGAAGTGTTTGGCGACTCAGATTGGGAAAAACGTGCAAGTATATATCGACGATGTCGTCATAACGTCAAAAAAGGGGACAACACTGATCGAGGATCTCAAGGAAACTTTTGACAACCTCGACAAATTCTGCCTAAAGTTGAACCCGACGAAGTGTTCCTTTGGCGTCCCAGCAGGAGAACTTCTGGGGTTTCTAGTCTCCAGCAAGAGGGATTGAAGCAAATCCCGATAAAATACAAGCTATCGTAACAATGAGAAAGCCAACAAAGTTGAAAGAAATACAACAGCTAACTGGGCGAGTCGCAGCTTTGAGCAGATTCGTCGCCAGGCTGGGAGAAAAAGCATTACCATTCTACGCTCTGATAAAGCAAGGAGACAAATTCCAGTGGAACGAAGAGGCCGACATGAGCTTTCGAAGATTTGAAGCGCACAATCTCGACACCACCAATTTTGGTAGCGCCGAAGGAAAAGGAACCTCTCCTCGCTATATATCGCAGCCACGCCCCAAGTGGTGAGCGCGGTGCTAGTTGTCGAAAGAGAAGAAGAAGGAAAACTCCACGGAGTACAGAGGCCGATATACTTCGTCGGCCGAAGTTTTATCGCCATCAAAACAAAGGTACCCTCAGTACCAAAAGCTAGCATACGGAGTGTTCACAACAACGACGAAAGTTGCGCCACTATTTTTCGGCACACCCGATCATAGTGGTCAATGAAGCTCCCTTGTCAAATATACTAAACAATCCGTAAGCTACGGAGTCGTGTCTCCCTTTGGGGAATAGAACTTTCCCCTCGGGACATCACGTATGAAAAAAGAAAAGCAATCAAGTCGCAAGTTCGCCGTACTTCATCGCGAGTGGATGGAGCCGCAAAACACAGGACCCCCGGACTTGTCGAGAACCTGGACCATGAATTTCGACGGGTCCAAGAGAGTAGAAGGAGCCGGCGCGAGAGTAGTACTTATATCACCGGAAGGCGACAAGTTGAAGTACATCCTTCGGATGACATTCCCTAACGCATCTAACAATGAAGCGTAATATGAAGCCCTCATACACGGGATGAAGATGGCGAAAGCTTGCGGTGCAACTCGACTAAAAATCTTTGGCGACTCACAATTGGTGGCTCAACAAGTTATGAACCAATGTGACGCAGATCAATGATAGCATGGTAGCATACAAGGAGGTGTATAATGAACTCGAGAAGCTATTTGATGGATGCGAGGTAAATCACATCAGTAGATTGAGCAACGATGAAGCCGACGTCCTCGCAAACATCGGGTCGCAATGCCTCCCAATCCCGCCGAGAGTATTTTGGGAAGAAATAGCGGAGAGATCTACGAAGCCAAAAAAAGGTGCGAAAAAAAGCAAAAGAAGAGAAAACTTCGACACCCCTCACGAAACCACGGAGGATGAAGAGGAACAAGAGCTTGTGATGATGGTACAGGTTCCTTGGATGCAAGCATATATATCATACATCCCCGGGAAAGAAATACCCGATGATCCGAGTTGAGGCAAGGCGAGTAATTCGACGCTCTAAAGCTTTCACGGTGATCAAAGGAGAATTGTACAAGCGAAGTATTTCAGGCGTCCCGCAAAGGTGTGTCACACCCGAAGAAGGAAGAATAATTCCGAAGGATGTACACGAAGGAATATGCGGCCACCACGCGAGTAGTCGAGCCATTGCAGCCAAGGTTTTTCGGGCAGGATTCTACCTGGTTGACGAGCAATCGAGGACGCCAAAGAAATAGTAAGGACTTGCGATGCGTGTCAAAGGTTTGCCGCAAAACCTCACTCTCCGGCAGCTAGAACTAACACCAATACCACTCGTCGTGGCCCTTTGCACAATGGGGACTCGATATGGTGGGCAAGTTACAAAAATCATGGCCAGGAGGAAAGGAATACATGCTAGTAGTCAGTCGACAAATTTACAAAGTGGATAGAAGCAAAGCCGATAAATTCACCAGACGGAGCATCCGCAGTAAAATTCATAAAAGGCCTCGTCTTCAGATTTGGAGTGCCCCACAGCATCGTCACGGACAATGTTGCACATCCTCAAACCAATGGGCAAGTCGAGAAAGCCAATGGCATCATCTGCAATGGCATCAAGAAACGCCTGTTAGGACCACTGGAAAAAGCTCGACATACCTGGCCGAAGAACTACCAAGTGTGTTGTGGAGCATCCGAACAACACCAAATACAGACGACACAGAGACCCCGTTTTTCCCGGTCCATGGAGCAGAGGCGGTACTACCAATAGAAATAGAGCACGACTCCCCGCGAGTCACGGAGTATAATGAAGAAACTTCCAGGATAGCATTGGAAGACGACGTAGACGCACTCGACGAAGCTCGAGACGAAGTATTATCAAGGGTAACCAAATACCAACAGGACTTGAAGAATTACCACAGTCGACGTTTGCGGCCAAGATCTTTTCAGGTGGGAGATCTAGTTCTTCGGCTCACGCAAAAAAGTCATGAAAAACTCGAGTCACCATGGCTTGGCCCTTACATTGTCACGGAAGTAATCGGAGGAGGAGCATACAGGATAAAGGACAAGAAGACAGGGGTGGAGGAGCAAAACCCCTGGAACGTGGCGCAACTCAGGCGGTTCTACGCCTAGAGCTAAAACATAGTCCTTGTAAAACTTCAATGTACTGAAATGCCCGCGAGTTTTCAGACGCACTCTTTTCCTTTTTCGGGGCACCGAGTGGGGCCGGGAAAGGTTTTTAATGAGGCGGGCTCGCGGTGCTGCAATATAATAAAGATAGTGTCAATATAACTTTTCTTTATCGACATGCTCAAAATCCCCAACCCGACGAATTTCAATATAGTTCCTCGAAAAAAGAAAAGCCTTGCCTTGGTATTAAAATACCTCGTGAGTCAATAAAAATACAAAATAGTACTCAACAAAGAAGCTCGGGGGCTGATATTCGCCAAAACTACATATTGAATAAATGCCTTGGTTCAAAACCTCGCATTATACAAATACGGTGAATAGCCACCGAAAACACTCGGGGGCTAGACAAATATAGAAATATGATGTTTGCTTCACAATATAATCACAATCATGATTTACAAGGAAGAATTATCTACCAAAGGAAAATAATTAGTCATGATTCAATATATCATCAAGGGTAATTCTGTTTTCTTCAGGAGCAGCGCCAAGAAAATCAGCATAATGACCATCTGCAAAAAAGTCGGCATCCATCCGAAGAAGGTCTTCAATCATTTCTTCAGCTATAGGCGAAACCTTCGTGTTAATACAATCGACACCAACTCTTCGGCGCCGTACCTTCTCGTGAACTTTCGCAACAACTTGGGTCGAGGTCAAGCTTTGAGTGGCGGATCCGAAGCATGATAAGGGCAAATGCGGCGCCGGCTACCAGTTGAGCTCTGACAAAGTCATGGATCCTGTGGGCATCCTTAAATTTCTCCATTAACTCGGAAAGAGTTTTTGGTTGAATGTTCCGAGGAAACATGGAGTTATAAACCATAGACAGGGTCTTGGTACAGAAGTCAAGGAAGTCGCGAGTTTGAGAGGCACGATCCTGAAATCTGACAATCTGGCGGGTCCTCTCTGGGGTAGCCCAAAACAGAGAACCATGATCAAGGGAAAGGTTAACAAGGAGGTTTGTCCTAGTATTTACCCTCTCCTCTTCGGCAACAGCATCAGTATTTTACCCTTATCCATTATTTTGGTAACAATGACACCGTGCTAGTGTATTTGGACTAATACATGACTACTAGATGATTCCCAGGTATTAGCCAAAGAGGTATAAAGGTGTATCAATGGAACAAGAAGGCTAAAGGTGACCCCCCATTTCAACAACAATCAAAAAGGGGTTACGGGAGAAATCCGGTCACTGCCCGGTCCAACCGGCGCCTGCAACCGCCGAGTCCGGCGTATCGGCCGGTCGACCGGTCGGAAACCGGGCTCCAAAGGAGGAACGAGCAGGTCCGGCTCGTGGCCCGGCCGACCGGACTCCCGACCGGCGGGTCCGGCGCTCCGTCCGGTCGACCGCTCGGAAACCGGGCAGAAACCGGGCACCAACCGAGAAGCTCCGAGGACGACGCAAAGGTGCTCCGGTCACCTGTCCGGTCCGACCGGCCTCACGACCGGGCTGTCCGGTCCGTGGTCCGGTCCGACCGGGTTTGTCGGGAAGAATGCTTGAGGTGGCAAGTGGCAACGGCCGGATTTTGAAGAACACTATATATACCCCTTCTTCTACCTTGGAAGGGTCGGGCAACATACTATAAACTGTTCTTGAGCTCTCTCTCTCCTACTCCATTGCTAGAAACACCAAAAGCCTCGGATCTCCCTCCTCCTCCACCCAAACTCAAATCCCTCCGGGAATCACTAGAGGAGGACCTGATCTACCGTTCTACCAAGCCAAATCTCATTCCCCCTTGTATTCATTGAGAAGCTTGCTTCCTAGGGTTCCTTGGAAACCCTAGGTGGGCAAGAGGAGTCCGGAAGCATCCGGGCCGTGGATTTGCTCCGGGCAAGATTGTGAAGGTTTGGAGGCTACCTCAAAGTCTACCACAAGTGAGTGAGCTATTCCTTCGTGGGATAGGCTCCGGAGAATAGGGTGAGCCTTCGTGGCGCGGGGAATCCTTCGTGGGACCTCCACTCCTCCAAACGTGACGTACCTTGTTGCAAAGCAAGGGAACACGGGAATACATCCTCGTCTCCGCGTGCTATCGGTTATCTCTAACCGAACTCCTTACTTGTGATTTAACTCGCCCGTGAGAGCCTTCGTGCTTGAGTTAGTTGTATCCTCATATAGGTTGCTTCACCTAGTTTGCATTAGGCTCATCTTTATATTCCGCAAAGCCTAATATTGCAAAGAAAGAATTAAAATTTGTAGAAACCTATTCACCCCCCCTCTAGGTTTACCATCTCTATACTTTCAATTGGTATCGAGCCTGGACTCTTATTAAGGGCTTCACCGCCTTAAGAGTGAGATGGATAAACTCTTCGAGGGTCTAGATGACGACTCTAACCTTTCGGTTAAAGAGATGAAATCTAGATTCTTGGCATATGATGCCGAGAAGAAGAAAAAGGAGGATGAGCTACAAAACCAAATGACGAAATGATCGCCATGCTTAAGAACCTAACTCGCGGGTGGAACTCTTAGTGGGGCTTCGGCTTCTAAAGAATCCTACCATGAGGTTGACCATAACTATCCCAGAAACACTTCACCCATGCCTCATATAAACCATAGTGGGACCGTTCCCCATTACGATGGAACTCACTTTCCTCATTGGAAATCTGCTATGGAATCTCATATTCGCTAGTTGCGAGTGTGGAGCTATGGGAGCTCATTGTTCATGGACATCGGGAGCCACAAGATCCTACTCGGTTGACCTCCACCGAGTTCTACAACCGTCAACTAAATGCATCCGCACGTGACAAGATTAGAAGTGGCATCAACCGCAAGCTTCTAGATCAAGTTGATGACATTGTCTCCGCTAAAGAGTTGTGGGATCGGATCGTAGTACTCCAAGAGGGAACCGATTTGATCCAATCATCTCTCTATGAGACTGCAAAGCAAGAGGCCTACCGAGTTCATGATTCGAGATGGAGAATCCGTATTCGATGCCTATGCTAGGCTTGGTGCTCTGAAAGTAAGGGTCAAGGGTCTTGGTGCGGAGAAGTACAATGACGGATTCGAGATGAACGAAGCCTTCATAAAATCCAAGGTCATTGCTATGATTGCCGTCAAACAAGAAGACACCAACCTTGGACTCAACTTGCAAATCATGACCAAGAGTGCCGATCTCAACTCCGATGATCTAGTCTCCTATGTGGCCGCCAATGAAAACATGGCCAAAGCCGGAAAGAGGCTCAAGGCAATGAACCGTGTTGATGAAGCCTCACACAATCATGAAGCGTCACACAACCTTGCCCTCAAGGCTAGAGCTGACCATGGAGGAGAAGAAGAATATGAAATTGAAGAAGATGAGGAGATGACTTCAACTAGTGACATCGTCACCGACTTTGCCTTCTTTGCCAAGAAGTACAAGGGAAAGTTGCCTATGCTTCTCAATGACAAGAAGAAGAAGAGAACTTGCTAGAATTGTGATGAAGATAGCCACTTTGCAAATGAGTGCCCTTATGAGAAAAGGGTAGACAAGCCAAGATTCATCAAAGGGGTCAAGCCAAGATTGAAGCCAAACCCAATCAACGATCGATTCAAGAAGAACAAGGGAAGAGCTTTTGTTGGAGCCGAGTACTTGTCCGATGATGAAGAAGAAGATGAGGAGAAGGAGGCCGGGGTGGCCGGTTTGGCTTACTCCAAGCCCGGGTCACTCTTCACATATGACTACTCCAAGGACTACTCCACGGAGAATGATGTTGGTTCCTCCTTCATGGCAAGAATCACTCAAGAGGATGACTCCGATGACTCTTCCTCCTCTTCAATCGTTGGCTCTTGTCTTATGGCAAGGGAAACCAAGGTAATGGAACCCCCACCTTCCCTATCTAGTGTTCTTGATGATGAAAATGAAAATCAAGATGAACTAAGTGTGCTTAAGGAACTTTACAATGTTAGATGCACCCTTCGTGGTAAAGCTCTTGTCAAGTTTGATTTCTTGATGGACTCTCTCAAAGAAAAGGATGAGTCCATTGAGGAATTAGAATATCAATTGGATGAAAAGGAACGGAGATTCAATCTCCTAAGACAAGAGCTAAAAACCGAAAGGTGCATATCTCAAGGCCTTAAGCAACAAATTGAAACCTATGAACTTGATAAAGTTAAGGATCTAGAAACTATTGATAGGGCTCAATCTTTGACTCAAGTGCTCCATACCTCAAAGGAGGAACTTGAAGTTGCTCATGCTTCTCTCACTAGGGATCTTGACCACCTTGAAAGAGCTAACAAGCTTGTAAAGGATGAGCTCAAGAAACTTGGAGAGAACCATGACCTACTCCAAGAAACCTACATGAAAGCACTTGAATCAATGAAGGATCCCATTGTTGTTGAAAAGCATGCTAGTTCCCCTACATCTTTTACTAATGAGCATGCTAAGCTTGTTGAGGAACATGTTCGTTTACAAGAGGAACTCTCTTTGCATGTTGAGACCAATGCATATCTTGAATCCTTGGTGACTAAATATGGTCTCGACTATCATCCTAATGAATCCTCTTGTGAGCATGCATCTATTCTTGAGGAAAATGTTAGGTTAACAAAGGAACTTGCTAAGTTCACCACCGCCAAGAACAAGATGGGATTGGATGACCTCTTGAGTAAGCAAAGGTCAAACCATCAAAAGTTTGGACTTGGATACGTCCCCAAGTCTCACAAGAAGAAGAACTACAACAAGGAGAAACCCGCTCAAGATAAGAACAAGAAGGTCACTAATAATGGCAAAGCCTCAAGGGGCAAAGCCACTAGTGGTGACCGCATCGGGGCCAAACAATCACTATGCATTATTTGTTGATTATTATGGTGATGTTTATGCTAACTATGTTGGCCCTCCTAATGGCTATTCTTATAGAGGGTACTCAATTTGGGTACCAAAAGATATTGTTGCCATTGCAAAGGAACCCATTAATCGATGGGTTCCTAAATCCTCTACTTGATTTTGTAGGGGTATTCCTCCTAGGTGGTCCAAAATGGGTGTTTGATAGTGGATGCACCAATCATATGACCGGAGGAAAAGGTGTGCTTGATCAATTCATTGAAGATATCAACAAGAAGTCAAGCATTACCTTTGGTGACAACTCAAAGGGAAAGGTACTTGGGTATGGCAAGGTAGCAATCTCTAAGGACTTGTGCCTTGAGACTGGTTATGCTTGTTGAACACCTTGGCTATAATTTACTTTCTATATATCATCTTGCCGATGCCGGTTACAATTCATATTTCACTAAATATTATGTGCAAGTCTTTAGGAGTGATAATCTCAAATTGGTCCTTGTTGGATATGTGGAGAACAACCTTTACGTGGTTGACCTCTCGAAAGAGAGTCCCTCCTTCTCCACATGTCTAATGGCGGCCAAGCATGACGAAGGTTGGTTGTGGCATCGCCGCCTTGGTCATGTTAACATGAGGAATCTTAAACAACTCCTAAAGGGTGAGCATATTGTGGGACTAACCGGAGTTTCTTTTGAGAAAGATCGTGTTTGTAGTGCATGTGTAGCCGGAAAGCAACTCAAGAAGAAGCATCCCATCAAGAGTATTGTTTCCACATCTAGGCCTTTGGAGCTCCTTCATTTGGATCTCTTTGGCCCATCACATTATGATACTCTTGGTGGGAGCAAGTATGGACTTGTCATTGTTGATGATTACTCAAGATACTCTTGGGTCTTTCTCCTTAAGACTAAGGACGAGACCCATAGAGAGTTCATCACCTTCGCCAAGAAAGCTCAACGTATGTATGAATCCGAGATCAAGGCAATTAGGACCGACAATGGCACCGAGTTCAAGAACTACACTATGCAAGAGTTTGTTGATGATGAGGGCATCAAGCATGAGTTTTCGGCGCCATACACCCCTCAACAAAACGGTGTTGTTGAAAGGAAGAACCGGACTATCATTGAGATGGCAAGAACCATGTTGAGTGAATTCAACTCACCCCACAACTTTTGGGGAGAAGCCATCTCTACGGCCGTCCACTACTCCAACCGGCTCTTCCTCCGTCCCCTCCACAACAAAACCCCATACGAGCTCCTTACCGGTAACAAGCCTAATGTCACATATATTCGTGTCTTTGGATGCACATGCCTTGTTAAGAACAACAAAGGAAAGCTCGGTAAATTTGAAACTAGAACCATAGAGGGTATATTTGTTGGATATGCGGAGAACTCTCACGCCTATAGATACTACAACCGATCCTCCGGGACCATTGAAGTATCTTGTGATGTGGTGTTCTTGGAGGATAATGGCTCCCAAGTGGAGCAAGTTGTTCCATGTGTTGCAGGTAATGATGATGATCCATCTAGTGCCATCAAGCATATGGGCATTGGACACATCCGGCCCATGGAGGTTCATAATGATGATCAAGATGATGGAGTAGATGTTTCAAGCACGCCACAAGTGGAGCCTAGCTCAACTCAAGCCGAACCATCATGTGCAACTCAAGAACCATCCTCTACTCAAGATGAGTCACAATCCGAAGAACAAGAAGAAGATCCTCATTCCATGGAGCAAGATCATGATGACGATCAAGAAACATCCTCAACTCATGATCAAGCTCAAATGGTCCCTCATGATCAAGTACTAGCAAGAGATGAATTCATTGATCATGAAGGAACCATTCGGAAGATCAAGGCCGCTACAAGGGCAAGCGACATGAAAGTGGATCAAGTCCTTGGTAGCATTTCAAGAGGAGTGGTAACTCGTAGACACCATGCATTACTTATCACTTATTGTCAACATCATGCTTTTGTGTCTAGTTTTGAGCCACTCAAGGTACATGAAGCCTTGGTCGATCCGGATTGGGTAATTGCCATGCAAGAAGAATTGGAGTGTTTCACTCGCAATGAAGTATGGTCTCTAGTTGAGAGACCCAAGGATCATCGCATCAATGTCATTGGGACCAAATGGGTATTCAAGAACAAGCAAGATGAGAATGGCATTGTTATACGAAACAAAGCAAGGTTAGTGGCGCAAGGGTTTGCCCAAATAGAAGGTATGGACTTTGAGGATACCTTTGCGCCGGTAGCCTGCCTTGAAGCTATTCGTCTTTGCTTGCATTTGCATCTTTCCACAATTTCAAATTATATCAAATGGATGTGAAAAGTGCATTTTTGAATGGTCCCCTAAAAGAAACCGCATATGTGGCACAACCCCCGGGTTTCGAAGACCCATGCCGACCCAACCACGTGTACTTACTCCATAAGGCACTCTATGGTCTCAAGCAAGCTCCACGTGCTTGGTATGAGTTCCTTAGGGATTTCTTACTACATGATGGGTTTTGCATGGGTACGGTCGATTCCACCCTTTTCACCAAGCGGGTTAAAGGGGGTGGCCTCTTTATATGTCAAATATATGTTGATGATATTATTTTTGGTGGAACTAACCCCAATCATAACAAAGCTTTTGAGCTATTGATGACTAGGAAATTTGAGATGTCCATGATGGGAGAGTTGAAGTTCTTTCTAGGCTTCCAAGTGAGGCAACTTGCAAAAGGCACCTTCATCTCTCAAGAAAAATATGTGAAGGACATGCTCAAGAAATTCAACATGACCAATGCGAGTCCAATGAAGACACCCATGCCCGTAAAGGGGCAACTTGGTTCATGTGACGGTGAGAAGGATGTGGACATAAAGGTATACCGCTCCATGATAGGATCCTTGCTCTACCTTTGTGCCTCTAGGCCGGATATCATGCTAAGTGTAGGGATGTGTGCTCGTTTTCAATCCGCTCCCAAGGAGAGCCATTTAGTGGCGGTCAAACGGATACTAAGATACCTTGTTCTCACTCCTACTCTCGGGCTATGGTATCCAAAGGGGTCAACCTTTGAACTCATTGGCTATTCGGATTCCGATTGGGCCGGTGATAAGGTTGATCGGAAGTCTACCTCCGGGGCTTGCCAATTTATTGGCCGGTCATTGGTGAGTTGGTCATCCAAGAAACAAAACTCCACCGCCCTATCCACCGCCGAAGCCGAATACATATCCGCGGCATCTTGTTGCACTCAATTGTTATGGATGAAGCAAACCTTGAAAGACTATGGTGTGTCTCTTGGTACGGTGCCTCTTCTTTGTGACAATGAAAGTGCAATAAAGATCGCCAACAACCCGGTTCAACATTGTCGCACCAAACATATTGACATTCGCCATCACTTCCTACGTGATCATGTTGCCAATAAGGATATTGATCTCACTCATGTGGGAACAACCTACCAATTGGCGGATATTTTCACTAAGCCTTTGGATGAAGCCCGCTTTGTTAACTTGAGAGGAGAACTTGGTATTCTTGATCCTAAAAACTTGGATTGATTAACTTCTTGCACTATATTCTTGCATTTATCTTGCTATCTAGCTTAGAGGCATAGCACATATGGGGATAGTCATCTTACCATGTCTTGGTATGATGCATACCTATGTGTGCAACATAAATAGACCCAATGTCATTATATGGACCCAAGCATGTCTCTTCGAGGTCACATGACATTTGCGCTTTCACATAGGGGGAGTAATCCCCCGCCCCTCATTGAGCCTTCATTACAAATTGATTTGACTATATAAGGCCAAATGATCTTATTGCAAAAATCATTCCAAAATGACTTATGATTCTTGATATACACTTCGAATCATGCCCATTGTTGCTATTCACATCTTGTTTGGTTTTTCTCTCCAATGGGTATGCCTAGAGGACTTTGTGTTTTCCAACCCCATGTCTATGCTCATCTCATCATCATCTATCTATCTATATGTACATGTCATCATTTGAGCACTCACACACATTACACAAAGCATAGGGGCAAAAACGAGGCAAAATTAGGAAATTCTGGGCTGGCCGGTCCCTGGTCCGGTTGGACCGGGTCCCTGACCGGACGGTCCGGTTTCCGAGCGGTCGACCGGAGTCTGAGCCGGGTCAGCCGGTCACCAGCCCGGTCTGACCGGACTCCCGACCGGCCGTGCGGGCTGTTATGTTTTGGAGAGGATACCCCTTGGGGATCTTCTTCCTCATTATCCCCCACCTCTGAAACCTCCATGGCCGCCGCCTCCACCATCTCCACCACGTCCTAGGCACTTCCCACCACTAGCTTCTCCCCAAACTTCACACAAACATAGATCGGGACCTCTCAAGCATCCTCACCCAAGGATTTGGTCCCTCTCAAGCTATTTTGGGAGATCTTGGGGATTTGGTCCTCAAGGCTTCTCCACGTGTTCTTCTTGCTCTCTTGGGCAACAAGGACAATGTCTTCGGGTAAATTTCCCTTTCATCCCCTCTCCTTCGTGATTTCCCTCTCCCATTGTCACATATTGAGGAAAGTTGAGAAAGCTTAGGGTTAGGGTTAGGGTTTGTAAAGTCCTCATGCCTTTAGAGTGTCTCACACCACAATGCACTTCTCCAATACATTGCTATAGTCTATATTCAAGTTTATGAGCTTTTGCATGGTTTTGTGGTAGAAAATCTGGGCACATCATCACAACTCGACATACCCGGTCACTCGCCCGGCCGACCGAGCCGCTCAACCGGCCGGCCCGGTTCATCGCCCGGTCAACCGGTCGGAAACCGGCCAGTCCGGTCCTGCTGTCCGGTTTGACCGGCCTCTCGCGCCGAGCTGCCCGGTTTTCGCACAATTTCATCACTACACTTGAATATATGCTATGCTCTCTTGGTTTCTCTCTTACCGATGACATGTACACTTACCCCACTCGCTATCCTTGCTCTATTTTCTCATTCACGGGTAGTTGGAGTGGTGAGCCACCACGTGGCAGTGTTCCCAAGAGAGGAAGGATTGATCCTCCTCGTCGTTCTAGTAGCCGCGTTCCTCCTCAAGCTCAGCAGGATACTGACATTGGCAGCTCAGCTCGGGGTCGAACCAAGTCTGTTGCTACCAAGCACAAGGATAAGCAAGTTGTCCACGAGGATGATGAGGTAGTGCCAACCATGAATGTTGGGCTTGCAAACCGTCTTGAGTGGCAGGAATGGAGGACAGTGAATCCGTATCGCTTCAAGGAGCCAACTTACACTCGTTCGGACAAGGCATTCTGGACCAACACACAAGCAGCCCTCTGGGAGGGTTTCTATGATTCTCATGAGTTTATGAAGCATGGTAATATTGTCTCACCCAAGGCCATCAATCCTGACGAGCTTGCACTGCATGAAGCCACAAAGTACCGTTTTGTGGTTCAAACCTTGAAGGGTCCGGGATTGTATGACCTCGTGTGCCTCAAGCCGGATGATACCCAAGATGATCCCACCTTTTGTCCTCTCCTTGTCCGCCGGCTTCACCGCACCGTCTACTTTCATGATGATGAGGACCGCAACCTCACCTGGATGACCGGCAAGACGAAGTACTCATGCTCCTACTCTCGGTTCCGTGCAGCCATGGGTTGTGGTGATGACAAGAATCCAGGATACGGGATTCATTCACGGTCCAGAGCTTACAAAGGGTGACATCTCTTTTCGCTATCCTCGCGAACCCTACACCCGGACCTCCCACTATCTCTCGGGATGTATTACTCCTATCCGGTACTTGCCAAGCTCGTTCCGTGAGAACCTCATCGCCAAGTCCGGCGACCACGATGAAGTCCGGAACTATCACCTCAACTTGATGTACTATTGTCATCCGGACAGGGTAAGGAAGATTGATGGCTGTGATCTAATCTACTGTGAACTGAGGAGAGCCATTATGGACCGCATGACTCCTAACTACGCCCAGTATGTTCAGCGGCTCATCAACTACATTGTTCCCGCTCCTCGGAACGCTCGTGGTGAAAGAGTCATCATGGACCTCTTCAGATTTCCCATTCAGGAGGCCACTCGTCCAGATGTTCCCTCCATGATGCCCACCTCTGAGCGCCGCTCCAAGGCACACCATGATCATGATGCTAGCTCCAGTCACTCTCGGCGCTCCCAGCATGGGGCTGCTCGTTTCTTCACATGCATGTTCCAAATGTGCAAGAACAGCAATGATGTTGCACATCGGACTCTTTCTATGACTCGGGAGACACGGAGGCGCCGGAATGAATTCATGGCCTCAAGGAACCACCCCTGTTCCTCCTCCCGGACCCGAGATGGAGCCTCGTGGTAGCTCCTCGCTGGGAGATGCCTCTTCTTACCGATGAGATGCTTTAGAACTTCGACTACTCCGTGTACGCTCATGGTGCTCTTCCTACTAGGATGGCTCGTGCTCCCTCTCCCGCTGCCGAGGATGCCGATGATAATGCGGGTGATGATGATGATGCGGCTGATGATGATGCACGCGAGAGCTCCTCCTCGCTTGGGTTTGGTCACTACCGATGGGTGCGATAGCATCTCTCCTCTTTTCTTCGCCTTTTTGGTGTTCCGATGCCAAAGGGGAGAAGAGAGTAGAGTCTAGGAACCACGGGGTTCTTTGAGTGCCACAAGCCATGGGAGTTGCCTTATTTGGATTTTATATGGCTTGTGCTTGTTTACTTTGAGTTTTTCAAGAACTATTTGCTATTTCCAATAACTCATGTATGGATGTGTATGGACGACTATTATGTGTGCTACTCTATGTTAGGATGTTTATGTGTGTTATGCTTATATATCTTGATATGCACATCTCCATACCATGCTTGTTTCCTAAAGATATTGGGGGAGCTTCTCATGTTTCACAAGTGGTGCACTTTGCATTCAAACGCAAATTCTCCAAGTGCACACACTATGGGGGAGCTTTCGTAATATCCTATATGGAATCAAGGTTTAGAGCTTATCATAATATCTATTTGTGACTCTAGCTCGGTTTGTCATCGTATACCAAAAAGGGGGGATTGTAAGGGTATTTTACCCTTATCCATTATTTTGGTAACAATGACACCGTGCTAGTGTATTTGGACTAATACATGACTACTAGATGATTCCCGTGTATTAGCCAAAGAGGTATAAAGGTGTATCAATGGAACAAGAAGGCTAAAGGTGACCCCCATTTCAACAACAATCAAAAAGGGGTTACGGGAGAAATCCGGTCACCTGCCCGGTCCAACCGGGCCCGCAACCGGCCAGTCCGGCGATGCGGCGGTCGACCGGTCGGAAACCGGGCTCCAAAGGAGGAACAGCAGGTCCGGTCTGTGGCCCGGTCGACCGGGCTCCCGACCGGCGGGTCCGGCGCTCCGTCCGGTCGACCGCTCGGAAACCGGGCAGAAACCGGGCACCAACCGGAGAAGCTCCAGGACGACGCAAAGGTGCTCCGGTCACCTGTCCGGTCTGACCGGCCTCACGACCGGGCTGTCCGGTCTGTGGTCCGGTCTGACCGGGTTTGTCGGGAAGAATGCTGAGGTGGCAAGTGGCAACGGCCAGATTTTGAAGAACACCATATATACCCCTTCTTCTACCTTGGAAGGGTCAGACAACATACTATAAACTGTTCTTGAGCTCTCTCTCTCCTACTCCATTGCTAGAAACACCAAAAGCCTCAGATCTCCCTCCTCCTCCACCCAAACTCAAATCCCTCCGGGGAATCACTAGAGGAGGACCTGATCTACCGTTCTACCAAGCCAAATCTCATTCCCCCTTGTATTCATTGAGAAGCTTGCTTCCTAGGGTTCCTTGGAAACCCTAGGTGGGCAAGAGGAGTCCGGAAGCATCCGGGCCGTGGATTTGCTCCGGGCAAGATTGTGAAGGTTTGGAGGCTACCTCAAAGTCTACCACAAGTGAGTGAGCTATTCCTTCGTGGGATAGGCTCCGGAGAATAGGGTGAGCCTTCGTGGCGCGGGGAATCCTTCGTGGGACCTCCACTCCTCCAAACGTGACGTACCTTGTTGCAAAGCAAGGGAACACGGGAATACATCCTCGTCTCCGCGTGCTATCGGTTATCTCTAACCGAACTCCTTACTTGTGATTTAACTGCTCGTGAGAGCCTTCGTGCTTGAGTTAGTTGTATCCTCATATAGGTTGCTTCACCTAGTTTGCATTAGGCTCATCTTTATATTCCGCAAAGCCTAATATTGCAAAGAAAGAATTAAAATTTGTAGAAACCTATTCACCCCCCCCCTCTAGGTTTACCATCTCTATACTTTCAGTACCCAATGAATTGGGATCCGATGCGGATAAGATCTTTGATCATGGGCTGTCAAAGAAGAACAAAGCAAGAGAAACATCGGCATGAAAAAAGAGTGAAGGCATGAAAAAGCAAAATAGAGGAAATATAGATATCGACAAACTTACATCATCCAAGAGCGAGGTCGAAGAGCTGCCCAATTGAGGGGCAGGCTCGATGATCGTTTCAACCCTTGTCCTTTTTGGTGAAGAAGCAAGGGGGCTTGAAGGAGGAGTGGTGGTGACGACGTTTTGTTGAGGAGGCGAAGATTCTTCTCCTTCAACTACCGTCTCCGATACAAGCAAAGTGTGTGACGTGCTCGTCCGAGGAGCCACGTCACGAGTTGGTACTTCTTCCTCGTCATCACTGCGATTGAGGATCAATAGCATAAAAAGCAAGACAAGATAAAAAACTTCGACTACAGAAATAAGGGGAAATCAAGGTGACTTACGAGCTGACGAGGGATGCGAGATATGGATCATAAGTTGCCTTCTGCTGTGAAGGATCAACTTCTTCGGCTTTGGAAGTGCCGGAATCTTCGGCGTTACTCCTCTTCCTTTTCCTTTTTGGAGAAACAGCGGGAGGAGGAGATTGGACCGACGTAGTGTCCTCGGAAGATCCCGCGGACTTTCGAGAATCCACGGGATCATTCACAAAAGACGGAGCTTCTTGATTGTCATCAGTGACAATGCCCCTTTCTTCGACTTCTCCATCCTCGGGAAGAGGAGGAAGGGAAGCCATAGTAGGATGGTTCTGCAGGAAAATAGCGACAAAAGAAAAATTAGAGAGATATCAATACAATGAGATGCAAGGAAAGTTCGGAACAAGATAAAAATTCGAGAAGACAAAATACCTCGGGGAGAGGATTGGCGGAGCTGTATGGTTCCACGCGGCAAGAGGAGGGAATAGGATCGTTCTTGTTCAGCGAGGAAATTCTTCGAATCAGCTTCTCCAAGTCCTTCACAGAAAGATCATCGGAGAGCCTATTGGCGTCATTTTCACCAGCATACGTCCAAAGGGGATTTTTGCGAGCCTGAAGAGGCTGCACTCTAATCCTAAGAAAGTAGGCAGTGATTTGAACACCAGACAGCTCTTTGCCTCGGGTATTTTGAAGCTGATGAATACGAGATATAAGTGCTTCTGTCGCCTTTTTCTCTTCTTCGGAAGCTTCAGCATCCCAGGAGCGGCGGCGTTGAATTTTGGCACTTCCGTCGAAAGGGATTATGTTGTGTTCCACAGAATTGGCACTTTCTTCGTGTATGTAGAGCCACCTTTTGCGCCATCCTTGGACGAGAATCGGGAAATTTGACGTCGAAGTAATCAACGTCGGTTCGGACACGGATAACAACGCCGCCTATGTTATAGGTGGCGTTGTGGGAGCCATTGCGGCGGAGGCGAGAAAATGCGTTTCCACGAGCCCGGTTAGGAGGGATTCCAAGGAAGCATTCGCACGGCGTGATAAAAATGGAAATATGGAGGATGGAATTGGGGGTCAGCTGGTGCAGTTGAATCCCATAAACAAAAAGAAGGCCGCGGAGGAAATCGTGAATTGGGGTAGAAAGGCCGCGGATGAGATGATCAACGAAACTAACCCGGTACTCCATTGGAGGGTTTGGGTAGCTTTCTTCGTCGGGAAAGCGGATGGCGTCCTCTTTCTTCATCGGGCCAAGCCTCTTCGAGCATGTTGACGTCTTGGTTGGAGATTTTAGATCTCTCCCACTCAAGATCTTCGGCGGCCATCTTGGACTCCGGAGTACTGTGGCGAGTGAGTCGCGTGCGCGGTGGCATCAACGGCGTTGGAAAAGCAACGTTCGTGCGTGCGGAAGATCAAAGAGAGTTGGGCGCAGGGGAAGTTTTTGCAAAGAGGAACAGATGTGCGGCGCAAGCGAAGGAGTGAACCGAGGTTGAAGAAAGGTTTATATAGGAATCGGGCGAAGCAATGCACCGTTGGATGAAGAAATCGTGTGGTGAAAAAAGATCTTGTAGATAAAAGGATAAAAAGGTATTTTTACTGAGATGGAATAGAACAGGCGTTACCGTACGTGCGCCAGGAAAAGCGGAGGACGTGTGTCCCCCACTTGCATGACGTGTCAACGTGGTGGAAACAATGGACCCACAAGGCAGAAAAATCCCGAGTCTTAATAGAGATGAAGTGAATTTGACTAAGGGAAGCGTGCCGACAAGAAAAATAAAAGAAGATTGGCGACAGGAGAAGCTATTTGAATACTTCGGGAGCCTTTGGTCAAATACAAGTTTTTTCCCAAATGCTCGGGGGCTACTTCGATAAAAGTTAAATTTCGAGTATGGCTATATAGAAATTGTGGGAGCCTACAACCAAGCACAAGTTCTTGGCTGTAGCCTCGGGGGCTACTCCCATCGGGAGCGCTGTTTGCGCACCCGAGAGATGAAAAGAAGATCATATCGGGAAATAATGACAATATAGCGACAAGGTGGACTAAAATGTTGAGCCTACAACCAAGCACAAGTTCTTGGCTGTAGCCTCGGGGGCTACTCCCATCGGGAACGCTGTTCGCGTGCCCGATGAAATTAAAAAAGAAAAAAGATAGAAAAGCAAGAGAGTATATTTCGAGTTATAATTAACTCTACATATACTCCCATCGGGAGAGCAATATAAGTCATATTTGACTCGATAAAATGTGCCATTCCAACAGCCGGAAAAGCACTCGACAATATATTCTCGAACGCCAAAGTTGCGATCAATTTCCGAATGCCGCAAATTTGCGAAGGTAAGACCCCAGATCCGTTCTGCTGGGCGTGGCATCGCCGAAGACTGCGCTCTGCTACTTTTATCCGTATCAACAGATACGAAGAAAAATCCTAACGGACGCGTTAGGTACTCGATAAATTTGACAGGGACTCGACATAATGGTAAGACCTTAAGCGATACCTGTCGAAGTTTGCACCAGTATCCCGAGATCATGTCCAGGGACGTGATCTTGAAGTAGGTTTTTGCGGATTGCCACTAGAGCAGTTAACTAGTACCTGATCCGTCAGATGAACTAGCCCCAATTACCATTATCCCTGTACAATATAGAATTTTATATGAAGAAATATAAAAAAGTTAAAGCTCTCGAATAAAAATAAACAGTGGAGATTTTCCCTGACTCTACGATTCAAGCAAAATCTCGGGGCTACCGACATAGGCATCCCAAATGGGCCTGCCGAAGATAGTACCGGGGTTTATCGAAGGCCCACTACCCGAAGAATAAGAAGATTCGGGAGCCCAAGATATATTAAGGAAAGTTAGAGTTGTAATAGGAAGTGCTATTTGTAATCCGGCGGGATGAGTTAGAAACCGTCCCGGACTCTGTAACTTGTACAAAACGAAACCCTCGGCTCCGCCTCCTATAAAAAGGGGGAGTCGAAGGACGAAGAGATCATCGAATCATTGTTTACAAACCCTAGTTTTCATAATCGTCGAGTACTTTTCGGCTGAAACCTTCGAGATCTACTTGCCCTCTACTTCCAACTAAACCCTAGCCTACAATTCATAGGCATTGATAAGTTAATACCTTGTCACTAGGATAGTAACGAGCTGGAGCACGACGCTGACGAACGGGCCGTGAAGGGGGAAGCTCATCTGCAGAAGACAAGTCATCAGAAGAAGAAGAAGGAACAGCATCGGAAGGAGCCGAAGCCGGAGAACGAGGAGTACCAGGAGGACTAGACGAACGAGAGGATGGCGCCGAAGGGGGCGCATCAGAAGTAGGAGGGAGGGGAGGAGGGACAGCAGGAGGTGCATCCGGAAAAAGAAGAAAAGAGATATCATCCACCGGGTAAGTACCCGAGGTGGGGCTAGGATAGAAGGGACGCTCGAGAGGAATGCCACCCTGTAGAGCAGCGGAAGGCTGAATGTTAATGAGGTGGGCCGACGTAGCAACAGCCTCATCCCAGAAATGTGGCGGAAGAGAAGAAGCAATCATCATAGCACGGGTGGTCTCAAGAAGATGACGATGCTTACGCTCGGTGACGCCATTTTGAGCATGCGCGCCGGGACAAGAAAACTGAGCGAGGGTGCCCTCCTCGGCAAGGACACCACGAAGGTCTTGGGAGATATACTCACCAGCAGAATCAGCACGGAACACGCGAATGGGTGAGGAAAACTGAGTGCGGACCATGGCCGCAAAACGCTAATAAATAGAAAGCACCTCACTGCGAGAGTGCATGAAAAACACCCAGGTGTACCGTGAAAAATCATCAATGAATAAGATATAGTATCGATGGCCCCCTTTCGAAGCGAAGGGAGCCGGACCCCAAACATCTGAATGGACTAAATCGAACGGTCGGCGAGAGACGGACACACTAGTAGGATAAGGAAGCTGAATCTGTTTGCCTAACCTACAGCCACGACGGTGTAACGACCCATCTCCGAGAGACGAGACCCCGAAGGCCACGATGAACCAAAGACGACGAGGCGAGAGTCACAAAGGTGACCAAGACGATGATGCCACTGCTGAAAAGAGCCGGTGATAGAGGCAACAACCGGGGAGAGCGGCGGATGGAGTGGCGGCGGAAGGAACACGAAGCCGGTCTAACTCCCAAAGCCCCGGAGACTTACGGCTACAAGGGCCAGCTCCAACCGGGGCTCGTGTGCGACGATCCCGAACCGCACAAGACTCGGCGTCAAGAATGACGCGACAACCAGAATCGGTGAGTGGCTAGCGAGAGAAAAGGTTCATCCGAAGGCGAGGAACATGAGAAACATCGGGGACGAGAGAAAGAGGAAGTAGAAAGGGTGCCTCTACTAGAAACGATGAATAGAGGTACCATCAGCCGTGACAACACGGACAGGAGAAATAAGAGACCGAAGAGCAGACAGAATAGAAGACTGAGAGGTCATATGAAAGGAAGCTCCAGAATCCAGATACCACGGGGACGTACCTGACTGTGTAGAAACTAGTGGTCGCGCAATGCCAGATGACATAGGCATCCCAAATGGGCCTGCCGAATATAGTACCCGGGGTTTATTGAAGGCCCACTACCCGAAGGATAAGAAGATTCGGAAGCCCAAGATGTGTTAAAGGAAAAGATAGAGTTGTAATAGGAAGTGTTATTTGTAATCGGCGGGATGAGTTAGAAACCGTCCCGGACTGCGTAACTTGTACAAAACGAAACCCTCGGCTCCACCTCTTATATAAAGGGGGAGTCGAGGGACGAAGAGATCATCGAATCATTGTACGCAAACCCTAGTTTTCATATTCGTCGAGTACTTTTCAGTTGAAACCTTCGAGATCTACTTGCCCTCTACTTCTAACTAAACCCTAGCCTACAATCCATAGGCATTGACAAGTTAATCCCTTGTCAATTGGCGCCGTCCGTGGGAATTAGAGGCGTAAGGATCCGATCTCGATGGCACGTTCAAGATCTTCGACATCGTCAACCGGAAGCAACACTATGGATCGAGGTAAACAGATCGCTGCTGGTCTTGTTGATTTTGTTCCTCACCCACCCTCCCGTTTGGATGCATATGCGTATCTGGCGGAGCCCTTGGAGATGACGTTCGGAAGTTTCCACTTTCGCGTCGAGAAGGAAGGGTCGTATCGTGTCGAAATTCCGATTTCGTCGGGATCGTCGGCGGTCGATTCTGATTTTTCAAGCTATACATCGTCAACTGAGTCAGAAGAAGAAACTTCGGCAACACGTTACGTCAGCATCAGAGCAAGAGAGAAACTCGCCAAGATCTTCAGCAACGCATCGTTTGAGTCATCTGCGGACTCATATATAGAGCGTCGATAGAGCGAGGCAAAGCAGAAGAGATCATCGGCAGTCCCCGGAGCTTAATGACGAGGATATGTGCGGTCTACCGTGCTTCACGAGAAGAGTCCGAAAAACTCGAGTCCCCTCAGGATTCAAGTTACCCGATCACTTCAAAAAGTTCGACGGCTTGCAAGATCCGGAGGACTGGTTAATCGATTACCTCGAGACGGTGAAGCTAACTGGAGGAACTAGAGCAACCGCGATGCAAAGTATTCAGGTACACTTAAGCGGAGCCGCACGATCTTGGATCAAAAAACTCCCGCCAGGATCCATCGACAGCTGGGAAAGTTTCGAGGACGTATTCGTCAAGAACTTCAGGTCCACATGCAAGAAGCCTGCGTCGTTAGAAGAGCTGAGGGCGTGTCGACAAAAGCCGGATGAGTCAATGAGAAAATACATCCAAAGGTGGAACATCATAAAAAACTCGGCGAGAAAATATATCGACGAGAGAGCAATAGATGCGTTTGTCGCGGGAATCGGGCGTGGAGATTTTGTCGAGGATTTGGGAAGGACCAATCCAAAAACGGTATCCGCGTTGATGGAGATAGCAAATAGATGGGCGGACGGAGAAGACGCTGTCCACAATAAACGACACAGGTCGCCGAGAAGAGGACCGTGGTCGAAATTATCGAGCGAGGCGACGATTTCCTCGGCGAGTATCCGAATTATGACGCCCCGGGGCAAATTTCGGCGGGATTTCGGGCAAATACAGGAGGAAGCAACGAGAGACGATTATCGGAGAAGCAATGAGCAGCGAAGCGATAATAGGGACGACTCCCGCAACGGGCAAAATAGTGGGCCAAGGTTTCCACGACCTTTTGTGTCTCCCGAAGAAATGCTTTGAACGGACCGTGCCGGATGCACTTCTTCCTCGACGGCAATGGGAAAAGACGGTCGGGGCATCTACGGAAAGATTGTCGAAATTTTCAAGCAATGTTCGGATGTGCGAGAAACGCTCACGCACGAGCAGCACAAAGAAACCCTCGGGAGCCTAGGAGCGAAGTTCATCTACCGCCACCTCCCGCGATTACGAGAAGGCAATCAACACCAGCTCGGAATAGCGGCAGCATCTGCACCACCACCCTATGTTGATCCTAACTCCAACGGAGCGGTGTCGATGATTCGGAAGGGAAGGCCATCTAATAGAGCTCAAAAAGTAATCTCACGACAGGTGTTTATGGCGGAGAAAATGCCTCCACCAACGGTTGAGTACCTCAATTGGTCGGGGCAAGACATCGGTTTCACCATAGCGGACCACCCGCAACGGGTCCCTCGACCAAGGCGGTCGGCACTTATGCGCCGGCGGTTATCGCGAGGATTTGACGTTTCTCGAGTATTCATAGATGGTGGCAGCAGCTTAAACCTTATGTATGCGAGATACATTGAGGAAGATGAACATATCCTTAGCAAACCCGAAGCCAACGGACACAAGGTTCCACGGCATCACACCGGAGAAACCAAGTTACCCATTGGGGAAGATCAACCTCGACGTTCGGTTTGGAACCCGAGAAAATTATAGAATCGAGAACGGAGTTCGAAGTCGTGGATTTTCCATCGCGGTACCACGCTTTGTTGGGACGACCAGCATATGCTAGGTTTATGGCAGTACCACACTATACATACCTGTTATGGAGATTGCACTGGACCCAAGGGACCAATCACGGTCAAAGGGAGTTTCGCTTTAGGCTGATAAATGCGACAAGGATTTCCATCGGTTATCGAAACCTTCGGGATGCGAGGCTGAATACTTGGCGTCAAAAAGCATGACCGATTACGACGTCTGCGCCGGACGTTGGAAGGCCAAACAAAGAATCAACTTTCAACACGAGAGAAAAATTCTAAGGAGGTGCGGATTCACCCGACGGATCCAAAAAAGACGACGTCCATTGCAAACAACATGGATATCGCATAGGAAAGTGCGCTCGTTGAGTTCCTCCGTGAGAAGCTGGAAAATCTTCGCATGGTGTCCAGTCGACATGCCGGGAGTACCCGGGGAACTTGCCGAGCACCACCTAAATTTGGATCCAACGACAAAACCAATCAGACAACCTTTGCGGCGTTTTTCGGAACCAAACCGCAAATCCATGCTATCAGAAATAAATCGACTAGAAGAAGCTGGTTTTATCAGAGAGATATCTACAGAAGCCACATGGGTAGCTAACCCAGTGATGGTGCCGAAGAAAAACACGACAGTCCTTCGCATGTGCGTCGACTTCACGTGTCTCAACAAACATTGCCCTAAGGATCACTTTCCCCTCCCAAGGATCGATCAAATTATCGACTCCACGGCAGGTTGTGAACGTCTTTCCTTTTTGGATGCATACTCTGGTTATAACCAGATCAGATTAAAAGAAGATGATGAAGCCAAAACAGCGTTTATTACACCTTACGGCGTGTTTTGCTACAAGACAATGCCCTTTGGTCTTAAAAACGCGGGAGCAACATATCAGAGGATGATGCAGAAGTGTTTAGCAACACAGATCGGGAAAAACGTGCAAGTATACATAGATGATGTCGTCATAACATCAAAAAAGGGGACAACGCTGATCGAGGATCTCAAAGAAACTTTTGACAACCTCGACAAATTCTGCCTCAAGCTGAATCCGACGAAGTGCTCTTTTGGCGTCCCGGCGGGAGAACTACTCGGGGTTTCTAGTTTCGGCAAGAGGGATTGAAGCAAATCCCGACAAAATACAAGCCATAGTAACAATGAGGAAGCCAACGAAGTTGAAAGAAATACGACGGCTAAGCTGGGCGAGTCGCGGCTTTGAGCGGATTCGTCACCGGGTTAGGAGAAAAAGCGTTACCATTTTATGCGCTGATCAAACAAGGAGATAAATTCCGGTGGAACGAAGAAGCCGATAGAGCTTTCGAGGATGCGAAGCGAAAAATATTGACACCACCAATCCTGGTGGCTCCAAAGGAAAAGGAACCTCTCTGCTGTATATTGCAGCCACACCCCAAGTGGTTAGCACGGTATTAGTTGTCGAAAGAGAAGAAGAAGGGAAAATCCATGGAGTACGGCGACCGGTATACTTCGTGAGCGAAGTCTTGTCGCCCTCAAAACAAAGGTACCCTCGGTACCAAAGCTAGCATATGGAGTGTTCACGACAGCACGAAAATTGCGCCACTATTTTTCGGCACACTCGATCATAGTGGTCAATGAAGCTCCTTTGTCAAATATACTGAACAACCCAGAAGCTACGGGTCGTGTCTCCCTCTGGGGAATAGAACTTTCCCCTCGGGACATCACGTATGAAAAAAGAAAAGCAATAAAGTCGCAAATACTACCAGACTTCATCGCAGAGTGGATGGAGTTGCAAAATACTGAGGACCCCAGATTTATCGAGAACCTGGACTATGAACTTTGATGGGTCCAAGAGACTAGAAGGGGCTGGCGCAGGAGTAGTACTCATATCACCTGAAGGCGACAAGTTGAAGTACATCCTTCGGATGACGTTCCCTAACGCATCCAACAATGAAGCGAGAATATGAGGCTCTCATACACGGGATGAAGATGGCGAAAGCATCGCGGAGCAACTCGATTAAAAATCTTTGGCGATTCACGGTTGGTAGCTCGGCAAGTTATGAACCGGTGTGACGCGATCAATGAGAGCATGATGGCATACAAGGAGGTGTACAATGAGCTCGAGAAGTTGTTCGATGGATGCGAAGTAAATCATATTAGTAGATTGAGCAACGACGAAGCCGACGTTACGGCAAACATCGGGTCGCGGTGCCTTGCGGTCCCACCAGGTGTATTTTGGGAAGAGATAACGAGAGAGATCCCGCGAGTCGACCAAATCAAAAAAGAAGGAGAAGAAACCCTCGGGGGCTACCAAGGAGAAGCAAGAGGAAGAAGAAGAAGAGCAAGACCTGGTCATGGTAATACAGACACCATGGATGCAGCCATACATATCATACATCCTCAGGAAAGAAATACCCGACGATCCAGTCGAGGCAAGGCGAGTAATTCGACGCTCCAAAGCTTTCCACGGTGGTTAAGGGAGAATTATATAAGCGAAGTATTTCAGGCGTCTTGCAAAGGTGCGTCACACCCGAAGAAGGAAGAGTAATTCGAAGGATGTGCATGAAGGAATATGTGGCCACCACGCAAGTAGTCGAGCTATCGCGGCCAAGGTTTTTCGGGCGGGATTCTATTGGTTAACGGCAATCGAGGATGCTAAGGACATAGTACGAACTTGCGACGCGTGTCAAAGGTTTGCCGCAAAACCTCACTCTCCAGCGGCAGAGCTAGCACCAATACCTTTGTCGTGGCCCTTTGCACAATGGGGACTCGATATGGTGGGCAAGTTACATAAATCATGGCCGGGAGGAAAGGAGTACATGCTAGTAGGCTGTCGACAAATTTACAAAGTGGATAGAAGCGAAGCCGATAAATTCACCGGACGGAGCATCTGCGGTAAAATTCATACAAGGCCTCGTCTTCAGATTTGGAGTGCCCCACGGCATAGTCACGGACAACGGCGACAATTTCACATCCAATGAATTCAAAGACTATTGCAAAGAGGTGGGTATCAAGCTGAACTTCGCGTCAGTTGCACATCCTCAAACCAATGGTCAAGTCGAGAAAGCCAATGGCATAATCTGCAATGGCATCAAGAAACGTCTGTTGGGACCTTTAGAAAAAGCTCGACATACCTGGCCTGAAGAATTACCAAGTGTGCTGTGGAGCATTCGAACAACACCAAATACGGCGACACAAGAAACCCCGTTTTTACGGTCCATGGCGCGGAGGCGGTACTTCCAATAGAAATAGAGCACGACTCCCCTAGAGTCACGGCGTATGATGAAGAAGCTTCAAAGATAGCATTGGAAGACGATGTAGACGCACTCGACGAAGCTCGAGACGAAGTACTATCTCGCGTAACCAAATATCAACGGGACTTGAAGAATTACCACGGTCGACGTTTGCGGCCAAGGTCTTTTCAAGTGGGGGACTTAGTTCTTCGGCTCACGCAAAAAAGTCATGAAAAACTCGAATCACCATGGCTTGGCCCTTACATCGTCACGGAAGTAATCGGAGGAGGAGCATACGGGATAAAGGACAAGAAGACGGGGGTGGAGGAGCCAAACCCCTGGAACGTGGCGCAACTTAGGCGGTTCTACGCCTAGAGTCGAAATATAGTCCTTGTAAAACTTCAATGTCTTGAAACGCCCACGAGTTTTCGGACGCACTCTTTTCCTTTTTCGGGGCACCGAGTGGGGCCGGGAAAGGTTTTTAATGAGGCGGGCTCGTGGTGCTACAATATAATAAAGATAGTGGAGATATACTTCTTATTTTTCGACACGCTCGGGGGCTCAAACGCCCAAGCTTCAAAATACATACAATATAGATTCACTGAAATATTTCGCCTTGGTACATTAATACCTCGCCAAATATAAAAAAAAATCGGGAGACGACAATCATAAATATAGTGTACACATCAAAAAACATAAGTGCCTTGGTTTAAAAAACCTCGCCATGCAAATATAGAACTTCGACATCAACGATACTCAAAAATGGGCAATCTACCCAAAGGACAAACAAAGATGTCTTATTCCAGCAGGAAAAATAGATTTCAAGGAAGGAAAAATAGTGCAATGTTCAGGCTCGGGGGCTTCAACAACATAGAGGACCTCAACAACATACAATGAGTTCCTTTGGAAATATGAGATACAAGATTTCTAACATGATACAAGTCAATGAAATCCCAAGATAGTATCTACCGATAAACCCCTGGTTGTTTTGTGTTCAGCATAAGAACCCTTGGTAAAGAATTCGGAGTCCATCCGAAGAAGTTCATCTATCATCGACTCGGCCACGGGAGCTACCATGGCATCGATTGAGTCAATATCATTCTTTCGACGCGTTTTCTTGGCCGAGGCAACCAACAACAATCTTCGTCGGGTCCAACTTTGGATAACAAATGTTTATCATAATCATGGCAAATCTCGCTCCGGCGAGTGAGTTGAGCCCGCACAAAGTTATGGATGCGAGGAGCATCTCTGAATACTTCCAACAATTCGGGAAGAGTTTTTGGAACCTCGTTTCGCGGAAACAGATTCCTATAGACAAGGGTTAATGTCGACGTGCAAAAGCTGAGAAAATCGCGCACCTGGCAAGCACGATCTTGGAACCTAACAATTTGTTGGGTTCGTTCGGGAGTGGCCCGGAACAAACACCCATGATTAAGGGAGAGATTAACAAGAAGATTTGTTCTCTCATTCACTCTCCGATCTTCGACGACGAGAATCAAGAACTGAGCCTGTTAAAAGCGACAGGGCAAGAAATTGGAAGAAAGGCACAGCAAGATAAAGAAGAGGCACCAAAAGAAGGCAAAAACGCACCTAGCATATCTGAGCTAGCTTCTAGCATCAGCTCAAGCATACTATTCTCTCGGGTTGTGGCTCCCTTTGCTTCCAGTACAGCAGCATCCCTAGCAGCCACAGCTTCTTCGGCTTGTTCGAAGAGCAAGTTTTTCTCCTTCAGAGGCTTTTCGAGATTGTTCCATCATGGCCAAAGTTTGTTTCTTCATAGACTGAAGCTGTTGTCGAAGTTCTTGTAAATCTTCCGAGAAATGTCCGCTTGATGAACTCTTGAGGAGACTAGGTTCGATTAATATCTTCTTCGAGAAGGAAGATGCGAGGTGAAGCAGCGGCGAGCAAGGAGGAGTCGAGTAGTTATCAAATATTAACTGGAAAAGAAAGGCCCAGGATCAATGAAAAGCACGAAGGGAAATTTCATTACTTGCTAGAATATTTACATGGGTATTACAAAAGAAAGTTCTCCAGGAAGACTAAGCGAGTAATTGTCGCCAAAGCTAAAATGGCGACAAGAGCAAAAGAAACAGAAAAGGAAACAAGGAGGCATGCCACTAGACCTCCGGCCTCGAAGAGCTAGGAGTCGAAGTTGGCTTGATCCCGAGATACGCCAAGATTTTCTTCGTATTGGGCTTGGCCGCCTTCATCAGTGACTTCCACCTCGATTGTTCTATCCGATCGGTGTCGCCAACCTTCATCCAGTCGAGAGTCTGCTGGCTGTCAGCAACCAGAGCAACAGTATTTTCAACAGCTACCTTCATATTTTCATGGCGCATCTTCAGTCCAAGATCTTCCGACGGATTGAAAAGCTTGGCAAGGTCAAGGAAAGTCGAAGGTTCCTCTTTCTTCGGAAAGAAGTAGGGGAACAACGCCGACAAACCCGCATCGGCATTGGCCACGCCTTCACGAATTTCGCGCCCATGCAACTCCAAAAGAGAGAGTGCGTCAAGGAGAGGGTCGTTGACGGGATTTTCCAGATCAAAATCCTGATCTGTTTGGGCTGCCACACGAGACAAAATATTAGTCGAAAACCAAGATACAGGAGATGCAAACAAAATAGAAGAAATTGAGGATATTACTCAGCGTACGTCGACATTGCGACTTCAAACGCTTGATGACCCCTTGCTCACGTGCAGCCTGTGCAGTTTTCTGCTCGTGTAAGGCGGATTCGGCATCTTTGAGCCTCTGCTGCAATTCCTCGACACTAGCGGCCTTTGCTTTGGCATCATCAGCTTCAGCTCTAGCTTCGCTAGCGGCAAGCTCAGCCTTCTTACGAGCCGTTTCACTTTGCTCGAGTTTTCGAGCAAGTGTCTCGGCACGTTGGTTAGCCTCCGCAAGTTTTTACGTTGATATGTGGAAAAGAAAGATCAAAAATAGCGACGGGCGGCGGGAGTAAAAAACCAGGGAAAAACAGCGAGTATAAAAGTCGTTACCTTCGGCTCTGCTGGCATACTCGCGGTACCCAATAAATTGGGACCCGATGCGGATAAGATCCTTGATCATAGGCTGTCAAAGAGGAAGAAAAGAAAGGGAAAAACTTCGGCATTACAAAAAGTAAGGTTCCATAAAAGCAAAAAGAGGAAAGATGGATCTCGATAAACTTACATCATCCAAGAGCTGCGACGAATAGCTGCTCGGTTGAGGAGGAGGCTCAACAATCATTTCAAGCCTTGCCCTTTTTGGCGAAGGGACAAGGGGGCTCGATGGTGGAGTAGTGGTGACGACGTTTTGTTGGGGGGGCGATGTTTCATCTCCTTCAACTAACGTGTCTGAAACAAGCACAGTACGTGACGTCTTTGGTCCGAGGAGCTACGTCGATGGTCGGTACTTCTTCTTCCTCATCACTAGTGAACAAAAATCGACGAGTACAAAAAGCAAGACAAGTTAAATCTTTCGAGTACATAAAAAAGGGGAGGAGAGATAAAGTTGACTTACGAGCCGATGAGGGACTCAACATAAGGATCATAAGCTGCCTTCGGATGAGAAGGAACAACTTCTTCAGCCTTAGAAATGCCGGAATCCTCGACTTCGGTCCTTTTCCTTTTGTTCTTTGGAGAAACGACGGGAGGAAGGGATTCGGTCGATTCAACGGCCTCGGACTCAGCCTCTTTCTCATGAGAAGCCGCAGATTTGTGAGAACCCGCGACTTCACTTTCGGAGACGAGAAGAGCCTTGAGCATCTTCGGCAACTATACCCATTTCTTCGACTTCTCCATCCTCAGGAAGAGGAGGAAGGGAAGCCATAGTAGGGTGATCCTATAAAAAATAGCGACAAAGGGAAAAATAGCGAGATATTAATACAATGAGATGCAGGAAAAATTCAGAACAAGATAAAAATTCAAGAAGACAAAATACCTCGGGAAGAGGATTGGTGGAGTTGTAGGGTGCCACGCGACAGGAGGAAGGAATAGGATCCTTCTTACTCAGCGAGGTAATTCTTCGAATAAGCTTCTCCAAGTCCTTCACGGAAAGATCACCGGAGAGCCTATTGGCGTCATTGGCACCGAGTATGTCCAAAGGGGATTTTTGCGAGCCTCGAAGAGGCTGCACTCTAATTCTAAGAAAATAAGCTGTGATCTGGACACCAGATAACTCTTTGCCTCGAGTATTTTGGAGCTGATGAATACGAGACATAAGAGCTTCTGTCGCCTTCTTCTCTTCTTCGGAAACTTCGGCGTCCCAGGAGTGGCGGCGTTGAATCTTCGCGTTTCTGTCGAAGGGAATTATGTTGTGTTCCACGGAGTTGGCGCTTTCTTCGTGTATATAGAGCCACCTCTTGCGCCATCCTTGGACGGAGTCGGGAAATTTGACGTCGAAATAATCGACATCGGTTCGGACACAGATAACTACGCCACCTATGTTGTAGGTGGCGTTGTGCGCGCCATTGCGGCGAAGGCAGAAAATGCGCTTCCAAAGAGCCCAATTGGGAGCGACTCCAAGGAAGCATTCACAGAGAGTGATAAAAATAGAAATATGGAGGATCGAATTAGGAGTCAGCTGGTGCAACTGAATCCCGTAAACAAAGAGAAGACCGCGAAGGAAATCATGGATTGGGGGAGAGAGGCCACGGATGAGATGATCAACAAAACTAACCCGATACTCCATTGGAGGGTTGGGATAGCTTTCTTCGTCGGGAAAGCGGATGGCGTCTTCCTTCTTCATAAGGCCAAGCCTTTTCATCAGAGTTGGCGTCTTGATTGGAGATTTTAGATCTCTCCCACTCAAGATCTTCGGCAGCCATCGCGGACTGCGGAGTGCTCGTGGCGAGTCGAGCGCGCGCGCGGTGGCATCAACGGCAATGGGCGAGCAATGTATGCGAGTGCGGGAAATCAGAGAGAGTTGGGCGCAGGGAAAGTTTTGCGAAGAGGAACAGGTGAGCGGCGCAAGCGAGGGGATGAACGGAGGTTGAAGATAGGTTTATATAAGAATTGGGTGAAGCGGTGTGCCGTTGGATGAGGAAATCGTATGGTGAGAATAGATCTTCTAGACACAAGGGCAAAAAAGTATTTTTACTGGGATAGGCGTTACAGTATGTGCGCCAGAAAAAGCGGAGGACGTGTGTCCCCCACTTGCACGACGTGTCAACGTGGTGGAAACGATGGACCCACAAAACGAGAAAAATCTCGGCCATTGATGGAGTTGAAGAAAATTTGCCAAGGAAAAATGTGTCGACAAGAAAAATAAAAGGAGAATGGCGACAGGATGACTTATTTGCATACTTCGGGAGCCTTTGGTCAGAAACAAGTTTTTGCCCAAATGCTCGGGGGCTACTTCGAAAAAAGTAAAATTTCGACTATGGCAAATATAGAAAATGTTGAGCCTACAATCAAGCACAAGTTCTTGGCTGTAGCCTCGGGGGCTACTCCCATCGGGAGCGCTGTTCGCGCACCCGAGAGATAAAAAAAAAAAAAAAAAGGAAGGAAAAAGAGAGAAGAAGAAGAAGAGGAAAGAATATCGGAAGATAATGGCAATATAGCGACAAGGTGGATTAAAAATGTTGAGCCTACAACCAAGCACAAGTTCTTGGCTGTAGCCTCGGGGGCTACTCCCATCGGGAACGCTGTTCGCGTGCCCGATGAAATTAACAAAGGAAAAATAGAACGACAAGAGAGTATATTTCGAGTTATAATTAACTCTACATATACTCCCATCGGGAAAGCAAAATAAGTCATATTTGACTCGATAAAATGTGCCATTCCAACGGCCGGAAAAGCACTCGACAATATATTCTCGAACGCCAAAGTTGCGATCAATTTACGAATGCCGCAAATTTGCGAAGGTAAGACCCCGAACTATTCTCGCTGGGCGTGGCATCGCCAAAGACCGCGCTCTGCTACTTTTATCCGTATCAACGGATACGAAGAAAAATCCTAACGGACGCGTTAGGTATTCGATAAATTCAGCCGGGACTCGACGGAATGGTAAGACCTTAAGCGGCACCTGTCGAAGTTTACACCGGTATCCCGAGATCATGTCCGGGGACGTGATTTTGAAGAAGGTTGTTGCGGATTGCCACTAGAGCAGTTAACTAGTACACGATCCGTCGGATGAACTAGCCCCAACTACCAATATCCCTGTACAATATAGAATTTTATGAGAAAAAGTATGAAAGTTAGAGCTTTCGAGTAAAAATAAACGATAGAGATTTTCCACGACTCTATGATTCAAGCAAAATCTCGGGAGCTACTTGACATAGGCATCCCAAATGGGCCTGCCGAATATAGTACCCGGGGTTTATTGAAGGCCCACTACCCGAAGGATAAGAAGATTCGGAAGCCCAAGATGTGTTAAAGGAAAATATAGAGTTGTAATAGGAAGTGTTATTTGTAATCTGGCGGGATGAGTTAGAAACCGTCCCGGACTCTGTAACTTGTACAAAACGAAACCCTCGGCTCCACCTCTTATATAAAGGGGGAGTCGAGGGACGAAGAGATCATCGAATCATTGTCTGCAAACCCTAGTTTTCATATTCGTCGAGTACTTTTCGGCTGAAACCTTCGAGATCTACTTGCCCTCTACTTCTAACTAAACCCTAGCCTACAATCCATAGGCATTGACAAGTTAATCCCTTGTCACCAGAAGAGCCAGTCACAGAACCAGCAGCGCCCGGCGAGGAAGAGTCTGTAGTAGCGAGCAGACCACGAAGACCCCTGAGAATGTCCTGATCAGAGAGTGCAACTGCAGAAGATCCCGAAGAGCCGGCCTGGCGACGATCCTGGAGCTCGCCGACGTAAGCCGGGATCCCGCGTCCAACGGGTGGAGGAAGTGTGGCCAACCTTGCCACGGTAGGTGCAATGAGGACGAGGGCGGAGACTCGGACCGCGAGGCTGCCGACGTAAGCCGGAATCCCAAGCATCAAGCAGGCGGTGAAGCTGCGCTATCTCATGCGCAGAGAGGGGCGCGACTGGAGAGGTGGACGTATAATCAGGTGCCGACGAGGAGCTATCACCCACACGCACAGAGGCCACCAAAGGGGGCGACGGAGAGCAACACGCTGATGAAGACAAAGTCGGCAAAGCGCGGGCATAACCACGTGAAGAGGCCGCGAAAGTCGATGTAGAGCGGCAGACCGACGTAGACGGAGTCGACGAAGCGCGGCCATAACCGCGGGAAGAGGCCGCAAAAGTCGATGTAGAGCGGCGGGCCGACGTAGTCGAAGTCGGCGAAGCGCGGGCAGAGCCGCATGAAGAGACTGCAAAAGTCGATGTAGAGCGGCAGGCCGAGGGAGACAAAATCGGCGAAGCGCGGCCAGAGCCGCGTGAAGCGGCCGCGAAAATCGGTGTAGAGCGGCGAGCCGACGTAGACGGAGTCGGTGAAGCGCGGGCAAAGCCGCGTGAAGAGGCCGCAAACGGCGACGAAGAATGGCCAGCCGTCATACACGAAGGCAGCGGACAAAGACCAAGTACCGAAGGGAGGCCCAAAGATAAGGCGGGATCAGCGGAAGAAGACATCGAATATCAACAGCCGACGATAGTAATTTTTTTTCTGTTTTTTTTTTGAATTTTTTTTTTTGTTTTTTTTTTGTCTCAGACGAAATCAACTGTTGGGAACGGGCCAATCAGGAGCGGCCCAATCTGGCGACGCGGAGAGTAGGCCAAGCGGCGCGGAGCCTCGAGAGCACAGACTGGCGGGCGTCGGGCGGAGGGCCTGGAGATCGAGCGGCAGAAGATCGGGAGCAGGCGCCGAGCGGGATGGGCCGAGCAGAGGCGGCCGAACGGAGATTGATCGGGAGGCGGGCGACGGAATCGGGAAGTCAACGCCACGCGGAAGGAGATCAATCTCAGCAGCACGCGCAGGCCGATTGGAGAGCAGGGAGCGGGGGCATGGAAATCAGCAGCCAGAACGGCGGGAAGTAGAGCGGCGGGAGGCGGGCGACGGAATCGGCAGCAGGGAACAGGACGCGATGGAGGCGGGCCTCACGCGGGAAGGATGCGATGGAGGCGGGCCTCACGCGGGAACGAAGCAGACGGGCGCCTGGAGATCGAGGATGAGAAGAAGCAGCGGGCGACGGAGACGAACGGCGATCTGGAGAATCGGGAGGGGCCGGCCGAGCAGAGATCGATCCGGCAGAGCGGGAGAATAGGGCGAAGGAATCGGCGAGCGAGCAGGACGTCGATCGATGATGAGAAACAGCGGGCGACAGAGAGAAAAGTAGACGGATGGCAAGACGGACAAGCGACGTCGGCCGGGAAATTTACAGAACCAATTTCGGCTCTGATACCATGTTAGAGCAATATGCTTGTTGTATTATCAGGGGGCCAAAGGCCACAATATATAGTACATGTACAGGTGCACATATGCAGAAAGCCCCCTAACATATGGGGAAACTACAATAGACAAATATATACATCTAACAGAAACAAGCAGCCCAGGAAATAGACGGACCATAGACGAGCAGTTGCTTCGAGACACTCCCCAAAACCTTATCGTCCAGGATCTCAACGGATAGAATTTTCAAGGCCTACTCTCCCACGCGCCTATGCATACAGTTGCTGGAATGGGCGAACACTAGATAACAACGCAACAAAAGAAATTGGGAGTGAGATAGAAACAAAAATAAAAGGAGTGAGGACAACTCAAGATATGTTCTATCTCTTGTCTCCTGGTACAGTTGGGATCGAAACCGCCACGCATTGGAAGAAGGTAGAAACACCACGAACCACGTACCCAACTCTGTTGGTGTATAAGCAAAATTTGAGCATCCACAAAATCAATTTCGAACTCAAAATGCAACGGAGAAGGAGGAGTGCACGTAAACTATTTCTCTTCTCACTCATTTACAAGGGCTAGAACAGTAGCCCTCATAAACCAATCCAACTTCCTTTTAGCTAGCAATGAGACACTAAACTTTATCTTCGAATCTGTCCCCTCAAGATGCCACTGTGATGAAACTTTAAATTTCAGAAATTATAGGCTATATGGCCATATGGGGCATCATAGTACGTAGTAGTATCATACACTCTATGCGTGCAAAAGAAGCTTATGTGTCACTATAAATGATGATGAGATATCATAGTTGTATAATAGATAGATACCATATTATAGCACATATAACTATAAAAATAAATATCAAATAGATGTTTTACTCAATTTTGCATTGAGATTGTAGAAATCAATAAATACAATAAAAATATGATATACTACTATAAGATACCATGAGAAATTCAATTCGGAATGATTAAATGATATTTCGAAATGTCGACAAATTTTGACAATTTTTTTTACATGTACATCTCCACAATATACGTGTGTTCGTCATGTTTCGCTAGGAATCAATATTTCTTATGATCTATCTAAAAAGAGAAAAATTATCTTCTAAAAAGCTTTATTCTTAGCATTGAATTTTGTCTTTTACACACGGCACACGACATGTCAATTTTTCATGAAACTATTTTGTGAGCATGTAGCACGTGAAGATGTACTTGTGAATTTTTGTTTCAATATTTTCAAAACTTTAAAATATATGCAACATGCATTTCAAAATAAAGATAATATCGTATAGCAGTGATACTACTACATAACACTACCCGCCGGATAGTCTAAATTAACTTCTTGATGCTATGACCCCGTAACGCTAAAGTGGGGGTGTCCAGCTGGACATACACAACCCAGGATTCCAGCGATGGGATGTCGCAGAGAATCCTTAGCTCCTAGATTTGCTGTACACACAACTGCACGCACAGTGAGCTCAGCAAATGATTGCTTTGGCGCCACACAAGTGCTGTCCGCGCGCGTGACAGACAGGGATCTCGATTAAACTTCTCCCTATGGTTCCAGGTTAGCCCCTCACCCTTTTTCCTTATCCCTCCATGGCTGATTAATTAACCTGATGTGATCATGATAGGCACTGTTTAAGAGCTTAACTTTTGCTGTTAGGAGTATGATGTGTCTAATCACCTTCCCCACCTAGTTTCCGTTTCTGGAAATGTATATAGCCTCGTGTCGGTTGGTCCCGGATTTAACTATTTCTCTGTGCACTTTACTGCATATGTAGTATATTACGAGGCCACTTCTGCAACCCTTTCTTTTCTCTTCCTCCAGTCACCGGTGCGTGTGTGTGGACCAGCTGTGGTACATGCTGTTTGGAAGCTTTGCAGTGTACAACACGATTGGAACAGGACGTGCACATGAAGAAATAATCAATTCATCATCAGTTTCCTATGTTAGTGGAGTCCTATATCCACAACCAAAACATATGCAGAAACTTTGTCACACTTCCATGCTGATGTAGACATTGTGTTAGTGAATGTAGAATCTGTCAAAATAGTGTTCGGCATCGGTGCTGGACATGCACTTCGGGGTCGCAGGCAAAAACTTCCGCGGGTTTGGGGCCTGCTACCCACACCGGCAATCTCTATACACCGCTCAAATATAATTTGTTTTTTAATTTCTCAAACACAATAATAATTTTCTATCTAAAACGCTTGATACCAACAAGTTAAATGATATTACAACTACTATTTTTTTAGCGAACATGCTCAACAAGATCCAAATGAAATTATCTCACTCGTCAAAAATTAGTCGGATACTCTTCATCTAATCCTTGTTTGCATCACTAGTTTTCAGAAGATCAGACAACATGTAATCCAACCTTGTCTCCCTCCTCCTTCAGTTCTTTCTATTCATCATCTATTTTTTATTTTCCTCTAGCAGCAAGTTCTCTCCTTCTCGATCTTGCGTAACTCAATTTCAGAATGCTCCTCGCAGTTCTCCTTCAATTTTGTCATGTTTTGCTCCAACACATGTGTCTTTGTGGTATCCATTTAGTTACTCACATCCCCCAATAAGCTGGTGTATTTCTTGTCCACCTTGTTCTTCTTTTCAAACAAATTCTTAACCAACTCAGCTTTTTGAATTTTCTCCCGAATTCGAGAATTTAGTGCTACTCTCATGCATGCCCCCACAAGGTAGATAGTGCACGTTGACATGGCAAAGACCACTTAGGATCAGCCGAACCCACTAACCCATAACATCCTACAAGTATGAATTATGAACCAATTTGAGCAATTCATCACGCAACTAAATCAAAATAATAGTATCTCACGCTACTTACATTGTCTCGCGAACAAGCGTAAAACCGGAGGCATATGTTCATCCCGGTGAAAGCAACGGCTTTCTCAGGCTGACGGTCATGCATGCGACACCTCGGGGCCAATCCGAGATCGGCTACGCCGGTTCATGCTGGGTCAGCAACCGTCTCTAGTGCATAGTCCACCTCGGGGTAATACACATCAGCAGAAATAGACACAATTATATGCTACACACAAATACTAAACATGAGAGTCATCCAGCACGATTGAAGTTTCCAGGGCCTTAGCGAAAAATACATGCTAACAAAGTAAAAGTGTGTCTCATGTTGGACCACACTTTATCAAGTTCGTTTTGCAAAGGTGAGCTGACCAAAATGAGCATAAAGGAAAGTAGAGTGGCAATCTCAAAAAAAAAAGTGGCTCTGGATAAAGTTGATGTACCGCGAGATCAAACACAGACTATCTGAATACAAACAACTGAATTGTATCAGTACGTTCCATAATTTGTGCGAGATCACCGCACGCCGCAATGCGGTAGGCTTATAATTATCTACTAAATGAGGTACCCCGAGATCAACGTGTGACAAATTGTTTACAAAAAACCAATATAAGTGAGCTGCACATAGAGATATTTCGTTGGTTGGGCTGTTGCAATCAGAAGCATATAAGAAATGGTGAATTTGATGGCCACAATTGCGCCTTCGTGATGCCGGGATCCGGACAGATCAAATCAAGATCTGTATGGATAGATGACAAGTTGGTTCCGTCCTTTTCAAGGACAGAGACTTGTATCCTTCCTGCGCAAATTGAGTGACACAGACTCGTGTCCTTCCTGGACTAGGAGTGTCAAGGCGCTATCAAGCTTAGCTTAGCCAGCCAGCCACGAGCAGCTGGAGAATCGCCAGCATGATTGTGACATGGAGCAAAAATCCAACTATTTTTAACGCTGAATGGACCCTTCAGGACTCTGATTGTGCAGACAAAATTTGCAGCAGTAGAGCTGTCGACAGAATTATAGTCTCTAGCTGCCACCAAAACACGTTTGCTCGCCCAACGGCACTGCCAGGAGACAGGATTCTACTTGTCCAACTGGCTTCCAGTTTCCTCAACTCTATAATTTCTTTTCCTCCTCAGCCTAGTTTTATTATTATTATCACTGGTATTGGCAACTGGATAATGGTCGGCGAATCTTGTAGTTTGTACAAACGGTTCTTTGTTTTCTTTTTCTTTTTCTTTGCTCGAGTTAACTGCATCCACCCAACGATTCAACGGTACACGATGGGGACTTCCATTGGGTGGCGAAGATACAAATGGAAGGCCCAAATGGGCAACACAAAGATAAGCCCAACATGTCACACCAGCATCACATCTTCTCCCTTTCTCGTGAGAATTTTGTTTGCAAAATGATGGCCTGGTTGACCCATCTATGCTTGCCTTCCCCTACAACCTCTTTCTTTGGAACCCCTTTCATTGCTAATTGCAACCTAAGCATTTAGGTCCAAATGGCTTTCCCCTCCGATGGGATTGGTTGATTATGAATCCTACGAGCCTATTTTCCCAAAACTCATGAGTGATTCCCCTCAACGGCTCCATAATTGCATAGCTTTTCCAAAAAAAAAAAAACTAATTTATTAATATTTTTAGCTGTATCCCTTTTGATAGAGCTTTCTATGAAGGTCGGACACAAAATCTCGCAATTTATATCCTCACAATTGACATTCTCCAAAATCATTTCCGCTTGTATCAATTTGCTAGATTTTGTATGGAGAACCGCACACAAGGCCACGCATGTGTGACAGTGAGTCATCGAAAACACATGCTCTCCCCCGGCAAAGAGGCACCCCCCCCCCCCCCTCCCAGTGGCGAGACACAAGTCTATTCGTGGGTATGCAGCTTAATACCTAATTTTTTGGCAAACCTTCTAGATCATGTGAAACAACCATAACATCAATTTACATCGTATAAAACATGGATTGTTCCACTAATATTTCTACAGGTCTTTGTATAAAACACAGAAGCATTTCGGCATTGTATGATGGGTGTTGTTAACAAAGGTTCACTCATTGACAAAGAAATGGATGAAGATAATTTTTCTGTTTTCTCGAGCTAAACACATGTCACTTGCAAAGTTGGGTCCTTAGAGTTCATGTACACATCTAACGAAGTGTGCCCTAGTATACGCCATATCTATTTTCCTTATATCCAGTTAGAGATACCCATTGACTCACTAACAAAAAAAAAGAAGAGGTCACCAGAGATGGAGTAGATCGATTTTCTCAAGGGGTTTAGGAGCACGACATAACGTGCAGTGGACTCTTGTTTGTGAATGTGAGGTCGTCCTCACCCAAGACAGCCATATGCATGCTCATTAAAGCTGAAGCACCAATGCTACGCTACTACTTTTAAGAAGCCAACGTGCACCTATCTACACGAAAAAGATGGAAGTAGATTAGACATGGAATCCTCCAAAAAAAAAGGATCAAGAAAGCAAACCCCATCACAAGCACCCTATGTGGGAGGGAGACCATTTAAGGGATGAAAAGGAGGGCAAGGCATGGGCATTTGGAGATGAGGTTTGGACTGATTGAGAGGCTTTGATGAGCAATGATACGAAGTGAGGGAAGAAAGGCTAACAAGCTAGCTTTGGGTCAACGGCTGCACTAAGGGAAAGGGGGGCAGAAGTCTGTGGGTGGTAGGGGCCCGTGGCCTCCGAAAGCAACGAAGGGGGCTGCGTTTTGGGTCTGGTCTTTTCAAGATACCATCATCTATGGAGGAGTGGTAGTAGCATCTACTTCTCGGCTTTTTGGGCCTGAGAGCTCTCCTCTTCCCGTTTGTGATTGTCCAGAGAATATTGTTCGGTGGTACATATCCAAAGATTAGATGTTTGCACACTAATAATTAGTGATGGTTGCACTTGGAATTGGAACGCAAGCCATGCCTTGGGAATTGTCATCTCAGAGTATCCTTTTGGCTTTCCGTGGCTGGTTTTCCATCACACCAGGTGATGTTGATTTCTGGCCTCAAACTAAATGTCCATGGAATGGAATGCCATAAGCTCAGCTGAGGTTGATCTGCTGCACTGCACAAGCCATTAGATGCAGAATTGTCAATCCCGCAAATTTCTGACGGCAACACCACTAAACTAGCAGAACATTATCTTGAGAACTACACCAGTCCTTCAAAATAAATGGTTATCTACAGCGATAGAAACTGGAAACAAATGTACCCAAAAGGCGGTAGCAAAACATGCAAACACAACTAACGATAAATTTTGAGCGATAATGATATAACCAGCTAAAAATGCTAAAGGCCAAACGACCCAAACAGCTTCATGGGCCAACGACAACCCCAGGCCCATCGTAGCAAGACTACAGAAGAGACATGATAAGATTGCAATGTTTAATAAAATAACTTCATGCATCCTGAAACAAAAACGTATTTCCTCATCCCAATATCCCATGACACAGTATAACAAACAACCAATAACAGGAAACTGAAAGCCATAGTTGATTTGAACGAGATTGAGGCCTTCTGAAGTCTGAAGGAGCTTAATATGTATTCGAATTGACTTGGAAATGCTATTTACATCATGGTATGGCATTACGAAGGCACAATCCGCATGGCTATTACTAACAAATGGTGGAGGTTAAGCCAGATATTATCTTGAGTAGTCTCTACCTGAACCTCATGAGTTAGCAGAGAGATTTCTACTAATTTTGCAGAATGCTAACTCTGAGACAACCTGAATATTTAGCAAAATAGAACGCACATTGCACAGCGTAGGCTGTCTCAACCAGGTCAAGAAAGCAGGGTCTCTGGCCTTCTACCTCCTTTGCTACCCATACTGGCTTTCGCCGGTGGCAGGGCATCTGTAACCCAACTTGGTGTCCTGGTGTTTAACCATATAGCCTCACCGGTATCTTTGTGCTTGAAGTCAGGGGCTTTAGGTGACCTCTGAATTTCAAAAAAAAAAAAAAACAGAATAATCCTTAGGACCAGCTAAGAAAATTAAAGACTATGCCAAAACGTTCAGAGACTGACCTTGTCTATACGGTTGTCCCACCATTTTTGAGGATTGTCCACCAGATCTTTCAACAAGTCAGCTGCAAGAAAAATCATGGGCGTCATTAGCAAAGAAATATTCACAGGTTGTGAAGTGCAAACATCCAACTTGCAGAAAAAGTAAGTTTGGCTAAAATGATTGACCAAAACTCGTATTAAGAAACATGGACCATAAGACACATCTAAATACAAAAATACACAATATGTGCTGTTAAGGAACTAAGAAATGGCATCAGGGTATTTAGACAATCTTAACAGGATAGATCACATTAAGAGGTTATAAAAGAATGGTTGTGAGATGCTCAGGCACAAATAATCACATTACTAGAAGAGGAGCAAGAGAAACAGGCAGATATCATATTTAAGAAACTTGTGCTGCTAAGGTTAGATAATGGAATGTATTCCACACACAATTTGATTATTAGTAGCATGTAATATGTAAATACAGGAAACACAAACAAATTTTATACTTACCTTCTTTTTGTAGTTTCTCAGGAGAAGCAGCTTGGCTTGTCTTTGATTTATTACCCCAGCTTGTATTAGAAGCTGTTCAAACTGAATATTAGTATCAAAAAATAAGAACAGAAAAAGTGAGAACTATCAGGTTAAAATGTAACCTCTTCCCATGCTATAATTAGCAGGCTTGTATGTTTTAGCTGCATTGTAGCCACTATTAAAGGTCACAGTATCCAACTTTTCTAGCACATGCGTTGGTGCTGAGTCAAGCCAGAGTGCATCTTCTGATATCTTGTTCTTAAAATCAGGATACTTTGGATTTTTCTGCACACTCGAAATGAAAATAAATCCATGCTAGAATTAGGGGCAGACAAGTTTTGTATCTTACTTTCAACAGAGTAAACATAAACATATAAACAACATGCTCACAGATCCATTCGCCTTCGCAGGCCGGTTATCAATCCAATCAAGTGGACTGGCAAGAACATCATTCCAGAGCTCTTTGAACTTGTCCTGCTTGGCTTTAAATTCTGAGTAAAATATAACACCATCATGCAACAACACAACAAGGGTATTGCCGTATATATTTGGGATCAGATTATAAAACAGAACATAGAAAAAAAAACTGTTTACTGTAATTAAGTAAGCGACATGCTTTGTCAAGTGCAAGCAACATACATGACTGCCTAAAAAGGCACGTCTTGATAATTCATCTATTAATCAATTTGCATATAAATATCTCGCTACAGTATTGTATGGTACCAAGGCAAAGGTGCATAGTTACGGAGGATTCCTGTTTTACTCGCATTCATTAATTTGGTATACAGGATAAATTCAGTGAAGTCATAACTGAATTATCAAAAAAAAAAGTGTGGTTCAAAAGTTTTCACCGGCAAGAAGACATCTGAAATATCTGACAGTTACGAAATGACAGAGATGCCAGTAAAGCCATCAGAAAGTATATTACTGATAGCCATGAAACTCCAGTATAGATTGGTATTTACTACTATAATAAAACTATGTACTCCCTCCATATCGGTTTATTAGACCTATGTGTGAACCTAGGCCACCAATTTTACCTATGTAATCTAAATTATATAACACAAAAATTATATCATTAGAAAATATAACATCTAAAGTTTCCAGTGATATATTTTTTTTGTAACATATATCTCACATTAAGTTAGTCAAATTAAACCGATACGGAGGGAGTATTAAATTTAAAAGATGAGCAAGCAAATAAAAAAATCCAGGTGCAATTTTCTCTTCTGTTCTAATGGAATGATAATTTCTCATTGGCATTGCCCAAACAAGGTAATCGTATTAGTGGGGTTAATTTGATATAGCTGAGAACCAAACTAGAACCTGAAAATGTTTGGCGTCTTGGGGATTTAGGGATAACTTTGGTTGGTTCAACTTTCTTTTCGGCCTCAGCAATCTCTTTAAACCCTTCTTCTTCATCCACCATGACATCCGTTGCCACGGCTTTACTATCAACAAATGACAGCAAATTTGCTAAAACCTGTAACATAGATAGTAAATCCAGTTAGTTAGCTTCATCCAATCATGTTTGCCACAGTATCATCTTGTTCATTTTCACAAGTGATAATAGTGTTATTATCAGGATTCCCTCATATTCCGTAAATAAAGTATGTACAAGGTAAGGAGCTACTAACAAATGTGATATTGCAGAGGAACAAGATTACCCTTCATTTATGTGAACCTTCTACAAATAACAGGGGAAGGCAAAACATAATAGTACAGTACATACAACAGATGCATACCTGAATATTTGCTTGGCCATCAGCATGTTTGAACGGCGGAACATCTCCAGTTAATTGGCCAGACACATAGACAAGGTCATTTTCTTGCAAGTGAGAAGCAGCTATCTGTGCCAAGTCGTCTTGAAAAATCACAGGGATCCTGAAAGTAAAAAAAAAAAAGTCGCAATCCCATACTGAGATATTGCAGCGATACACTGGAACTATGCATATGCACAAGTACCATATAGGGCACGACAACCCTTTGAATATGTAGTGATCCCTATCAGTTTTGGACTACTGGAACTATTAAACGCTATACTTATGCTGGCCACTAACACATTTTCGACGTGTTGGTGATCCTATCAGTTATGGACTTCAATTTAGTGATAAAAGTTCAGTGTTTGATCATAAAATCTTCCAACAGATACTTTACTGGATCCGTTAGGAGGGTTAGCTTGAAAATGGAACAGAACAGGGATGTCTCACTTTCATGTCTCAGCCTACATACAAAGGTTATAAAATCGTACTGAGAATCTGCATAATTTCACCGCAATTAAAACCAAGACCAGCAATCTGAACCTAACCACGACCCGTACCAAACACAAGCGAGCGATCACCGTCTAAGCGCAGCAGAGAGTGAGAGAAATCTGTGATCGCACCAGAACTTGGGGAAGTCGGTGCGGCGGTCCTGCACGAGCACGGATACGGCCGAGAAGCGTCCATCGGGCAGGCGCTGGAGCTGCACGGGGGCGCCGACGGTGCCGACGAGGCGGATGGCGTTGGCGACGCGCGGCTGGAAGGGGATGGTGGGCGGGCGGGGCAGCTCGCTGGGGAGCTTCTCCGTCTGCCACGCCGCGGCCGCGGCCGCCTGCTGGGAGGCGTCGTCCTCCGCGGGGCTGTCGGCCGGCGGCGGCGGGCGCGGCTTGGCCCGGCTGGCGTAGGGGGCGCGCTTGGAGGTGGAGAAGGGTGCGGCGGCGGAGGGCGGGGTGGGGAGGATGGTGGCGGAGGGGAGGGCGAGGCGGCGCTGGAGGAGGCGCGCGAGGTGGCGCATGGTGGCGGGCGGGCGGGCGGCAAAACCCTAAACCCTAGAATGGGATGGGAGGAGAGGAAACAGGGGTTTGGACTGGAGCCTGGAGAAAGGGGAAGGAGGTCAAAGTTGCAAGGTTGGACTCTCAGCTTGACGTTTCCATTCCAAAGGTGGGCCGGTGCTTGTAGTGGAGTGGACCGGACCCATCGGCCCGGCCAGGCGCGGTCCAGGGCTTTTCAGCAAGACTTCTTCTACGACCGGCCATGTCACCTCCACCATTTCAGTCCCAACGTGGAAGTACAATTGAAAGCTGAGAGCATCTTCACTCTCGTGCCCCTCAAACGGCACCGGATCGAGTGTTTGAGGGACGAGTTTTGTTCGTGCCGCGTTTGGGGAACGTCGCCCCCAGCCGCATCCCCAAACGCCCTCCCTAATCAGAAATTTAAATAGTTTGCATTCAAAAGAGATCGTTCCCGCTGAAGTCGTCACGATCCGAGTAGGAGCGATCAAAGTACTGAGCGCGCAATCATATTATAGGCCGACGCAAGAATTAGAAGAAGGGGAAGGGGTTGGGTGACGCCGATGCCGACTGCGCATCCTGAGTCGACGTAGGACCGTCGATCACGATGAACTCGTCGTGATCTGCCCGGTGTGCATGCTCCGTCGCCGACGCCGAGGCAGAGCCCAACGCAGGTGTAGTAGCATATGTTGTCGCATACGCGTCTGCCGGATCTTGCTCTGGGGTTGGGGTTGCTGTCGCTGCCGCCGCCATTTTTTGCTTCGATGTCATCGAGGATCTGGCCTTTGAAAAAGTTGTGTGCCGCCCGCGTCCGGGGAGACATTCCTTATGTCGACGCTCTTAGCACGAACATGTCGTTCCTGCGTTTCTTGAGCTCCATCTTCTCCTCTTGCCTCTTGAGCATCACCGCCCACCTTTCGTCCGCCTTTTTGTGGCGCGAGAGCAAGGTCGAGGAGACCTCGACGAGGCATTGCGTGATCGACGCATGCGTCTTCTTGGACGACGCAACGTCGGCCAAGGCGGCCTTGGCAGCCTTGTTGCCGATAGGACGCCCTGCCGCTGTTGCCAGTGACGCATCCAAATCAATGGTGGCTTTCCCCTTCGACAATGAAACGTGCGTCAACTGCCATTTTGGGTTCTTTTTGAGCTTGCTATAGCAATGCATCAGCGCGAACGACTTATGCCCGTCCGAGTTCTTCCGGTACAAATCCATGGCCTTGCCAAACTAACCAAAGGAAGCGCAATCATTTCATCGAACAAAATGTAGGCGCTACAGATTATGTAAGAAAGAGTCGTACCATTTGGCTGACGTCGCTGCCGCTGTCGGCTCTGGTCTCGATCTCGTGATGGAACCCATGGAACAAGTTCACCGACGCCTGGATGATGGTCCATCGTGTCGATATTGCCTTTTGGCTCCTCTTCATTGTCACTTTGTTGTAGTCACTGTTGATCAGCTTGTGCTCATCGAACACGCCCTTGATCCTCGCCCAATACTTTTCGTACTTTTGGTTGGCGTCGATGATGGAGTCATGGCTCACCGTCGACCATGACTCGCACAGACATTGATCCTCCAGAGGCGTCCACTTGGGGCCTCGTGTGCCCGATGCCTTCTTCTTCCTCACGCGATCCACGTCAACCTCCACGAGATCATCGACATCCTCACCGGCACCCTCGTCGTACTCTTTGTCGCTACCCTCTTCGTCCTCATCCTCATCGTCGTCCTCCACCCCCCTCTTCCTCCTCAACACCGGCGCCGTCGAATTCGAGCGGGCCCCTGCGGCCAGTGAACGGGGCGCCATCCGGACCAGGTCCTAGCGCGCGCTGGGGCGCTTGCTCGTACGTCGGGGAGTAGAAGTGGGCATTGGGGTTGAAACCACCATGCGGCAGCGTATCCTGGTAGTGCGATGACAAGTTTGGCGTCACGCACCCGGGAGTGGTGGAGGGGCCGTAGTCGTAGAACCCGGATGTCAACGGAGACACCACTCCCGGAATGTACGTCGGCACCGACGTACTCCATGGGCTCGCGTTGTTGGCAGCGATAAACCCGGCCAGCGCGTGCTGGTGTGCGCGCGCCGCCAACGCCTTCTTCTCCAGCTGCGCCGCCTCCGTCCTTTCCGCTCCGCTGTCGACATCTTCCAACGCAGACAGTCTTGATGCCACTGATCATCAGTCCAGCCTTCCGGATTCTTCTTCGGAGCCGGCGCCTTCCACGGCTTCGCGAAAGGCGCCTTCGCCCCTTTCGTCTCATTGCCCGGTGATACGTCCCAAACGTATCTATAATTTCTTATGTTCCATCCTACTTTTATTGATGATACTCACATGTTTTATACACATTATATGTCATTATTATGCATTTTCCGGCACTAACCTATTGACGAGATGCCGAAGAGCCGATTCTGTTGTTTTCGTTGTTTTTTGTTTCAGAAATCCTACAAAGGAAATATTCTCGGAATTGGACGAAATCAACGCCCAGGGTCCTATTTTTCCACGAAGCTTCCAGAACACCGAGGGAGATACGAAGTGGGGCCACGGGGCGCCGCCACACTAGGGCGGCGCGGCCTAGAGGGGGCCCACGCGGCCCTGCTATGTGGGCCCCTCGTGACGCCCCCTGACCTACCCTTCCGCCTACTTAAAGCCTTCGTCGCGAAACCCCCAGTACCGAGAGCCACGATACGGAAAACCTTACAGAGACGCCGCCGCCGCCAATCCCATCTCGGGGGATTCAGGAGATCGCCTCCGGCACCCCGCCGGAGAGGGGAATCATCTCCCGGAGGTCTCTTCATCGCCATGATCGCCTCCGGATCGATGTGTGAGTAGTCCACCCCTGGACTATGGGTCCATAGCAGTAGCTAGATGGTTGTCTTCTCCTCATTGTGCTATCATGTTAGATCTTGTGAGCTGCCTATCATGATCAAGATCATCTATTTGTAATGCTACATGTTGTGTTTGTTGGGATCCGATGAATATTGAATACTATGTCAAGTTGATTATCAATCTATCATATATGTTGTTTATGTTCTTGCATGCTCTCCGTTGCTAGTAGAGGCTCTGGCCAAGTTGATAGTTGTAACTCCAAGAGGGAGTATTTATGCTCGATAGTGGGTTCATGCCTCCATTGAATCTGGGGGAGTGACAGCAACCTCTAAGGTTGTGGATGTGATGTTGCCACTAGGGATAACACATCGATGCTTTGTCTAAGGATATTTGTGTTGATTACATTACACACCTATTGCTCCACCTGCTACTATAGCAGAATTCTTTGAAATTAAACCTGCTTTACTAAATCTTGTTATGAGAGAGCAATTTTCTGGTGTTAGTTCTGATGATGCTGCTGCCCATCTTAATAATTTTGTTGAACTATGTGAAATGCAAAAGTATAAGGATGTAGATGGTGACATTATAAAATTAAAATTGTTTCCTTTCTCCTTAAGAGAAAGAGCTAAAGATTGGTTGCTATCTCTCGCCTAGAAATAGTATTGATTCATGGACTAAATGTAAGGATGCTTTTATTGGTAGATATTATCCTCCCGCTAAAATTATATCTTTGAGGAGTAGCATAATGAATTTTAAGAAATTAGATAATGAACATGTTGCTCAAGCATGGGAGAGAATGAAATCTTTGGTAAAAAATTGCCCTACCCACGGACTAACTACTTGGATGATCATCCAAACCTTCTATGCAGGATTGAATTTTTCTTCGCGGAACCTATTGGATTCAGCTGCTGGAGGTACCTTTATGTCCATCACTTTGGGGGCGGCAACAAAGCTTCTTGATGATATGATGACAAATTACTCTGAATGGCACACGAAAAGAGCTCCACAAGGTAAGAAGGTAAATTCTGTTGAAGAAACCTCCTCCTTGAGTGATAAGATTGATGCTATTATGTCTATGCTTGTGAATGGTAGATCTAATGTTGATTCTAATAATGTTCCTTTAGCTTCATTGGTTGCCCAAGAAGAACATGTTGATGTGAACTTCAATAGAAGTAATAATTTCAACAACAATGCTTATAGGAATAATTCTAGTAACAACTATAGGCCATATCCTGTTGCTAATGGTAATAGTTATGGTAATTCTTATGGGAATTCTTACAACAATAATAGGAGTGTACCCCTGGTCTTGAAGTCATGCTTAAAGAATTTATTAGTACACAAACTGCTTTTAACAAATCTGTTGAGGAAAAGCTTGATAAAATTGATATTCTTGCTTCTAAGGTTGATAGACTTGCCTCTGATGTTGATCTTTTAAAATTGGAAGTTATGCCTAATAAGGATATTGATAATAAAATTGTTACTACAGCAAATGCCATCCAAGTTCGAATTAATGAGAATATTAGATTGATGGCTGAATTGCATGCTAGGTGGGAAAGAGAAGAAAACGAAAAACTAGCTAAAGAGAATAATGTAGCTAAAGTTTGGACTATTACCACCACTAGTAATGTTAATGCTTCACATGTTGCTACACCCCTACTATCAATGGTAAAATAATTGGTATTGGCAGTGTTTCTACTCCTAGTACAAAGCGTGCAAAATTGCCTCGAAAGCTGCTAAAAGCTCGAAACCTGTTTGTGATAAAACTGCTGAAATTTTTCAAAATATTGGGGACAATGATCCCATTGCTGTAGATCATAATGGTTTAGACTTTGATGATTTTCACATCTCTGAAGTTATAAAGTTCTTACAAAAACTTGCTAAAAGTCCCAACGCTAGTGCTATAAATTTGGCCTTTACAAAACATATTACAAATGCTCTCATAAAAGCTAGAGAGGAGAAACTAAAACTTGAAACTTCTATTCCTAGGAAGTTAGAAGATGGTTGGGAGCCCATCATTAAGATGAGGGTCAATGATTTTGATTGTAATGCTTTATGTGATCTTGGTGCAAGTATTTCTGTTATGCCTAAGAAAATCTATGATATGCTTGACTTGTCACCATTGAAAAACGGTTATTTGGATGTTAATCTTGCTGATAACGCTATAAAGAAACCTTTGGGGAGGATTGATAATGTTCGTATTATGGTTAACAATAACCTTGTCCCCGTTGATTTTGTTGTCTTGGATATTGAATGCAATGCATCTTGTCCCATTATATTGGGAAGACCTTTTCTTCGAACTGTTGGTGCTACCATTGATATGAAGGAAGGTAATATTAAATATCAATTTCCTCTTAAGAAAGGTATGGAACACTTCCCTAGAAAGAGAATTGTAAGGGTATTTTACCCTTATCCATTATTTTGGTAACAATGACACTACGCTAGAGTATTTGACCTAATATGTTTATAAGGATAATCTCAGGTATTAGGCAATGAGGCATAAATGGTGTATCAAAGGAACAAGAAGGCTAAAGGAGACCCCCCACTTCAACAACAATCAAAAAGGGGTCTACAGCAGGAATCCGGTCTGCAGCCCGGTCCAACCGGGCCAGCAACCGGACTGTCCGACGCTCAGCCCAGTCAACCGGTCGCCAACCGGGGAAGTCCGACGCACGACCCGGTCGACCGGCCGCCAACCGGAGTCTCCAGCAGAACACAAGAAATCCGGTTGCCGACCGGTCAACCGGCCTACTGACCGGCGGGTCCGGCGCACGGCCCGGTCGACCGGTCGCCAATCGGGCGCCAACCGACCGCCAACCGGAGGAGCTCCAGAACCAGCCAATGGAGTCCGGTCACTGGTCCGGTCTGACCGGCCTAACCACCGGGCTGTCCGGTCTGTGGCCCGGTCAAACCGGGTTTCTCGAGGAAAATGCTGAGGTGGCAAGTGACCAACGGCCATATTTCGAAGAACACTATAAATAGGTCCTCTCCTACCTCTGAACAGTCAGGCACTACACTACAAGCTGTTCTTGAGCTCTCTCTCTCTTACTCCATTGCTAGAAACACCAAAAGCCTCAGATCTCCCTCCTCCTCCCCGCAAACTCAAATCCCTCCGGGGAATCGTTAGAGGAGGACCCGATCTACCGTTCTACCAAGCCAAATCTCATTCCCCCTTGTATTCATTGAGAAGCTTGCTTCCTAGGGTTCCTTGGAAACCCTAGGTGGGCAAGAGGAGTCCGGAAGCATCCGGGCTGTGGATTTGCTCCGGGCAAGATTGTGAAGGTTTGGAGGCTACCTCAAAGTCTACCACAAGTGAGTGAGCTATTCCTTCGTGGGATAGGCTCCGGAGAATAGGGCGAGCCTTCGTGGCGCGGGGAATCCTTCGTGGGACCTCCACTCCTCCAAACGTGACGTACCTTGTTGCAAAGCAAGGGAACACGGGAATACATCCTCGTCTCCGCGTGCTATCGGTTATCTCTAACCGAACTCCTTACTTGTGATTTAATCGCTCTGTGAGAGCCTTCGTGCTCGAGTTAGTTGTATCCTCATATAGGTTGCTTCACCTAGTTTGCATTAGGCTCACCTTTATATTCCGCAAAGCCTAATATTGCAAAGAAAGAATTAAAATCTGTAGAAACCTATTCACCCCCCCTCTAGGTTTACCATCTCTATACTTTCAATTGGTATCAGAGCCTGGACTCTTATTAAGGGATTCACCGCCTTAAGAGTGAGATGGATAAACTATTCGAGGGTCTAGATGAAGACTCTAACCTTTCGGTTAAAGAGATGAAATCTAGATTCTTGGCATATGATGCCGAGAAGAAGAAAAAGGAGGATGAGCTACAAAACCAAATGACAGAAATGACTGCCATGCTTAAGAACCTAACTACGGGTGGAACTCCTAGTGGGGCTTCGGCCTCTAAGGAAACCTACCATGAAGCTAACCATGACTATCCCAAAAACACTTCACCCATGCCTCATATAAACCATAGTGGGACCGTTCCCCATTTTGATGGAACTCACTTTCCACATTGGAAATCTGCTATGGAATCTCATATTCGCAGCTGCAGTGTGGAGCTATGGGAGCTCATTGTTCATGGACATCGAGAGCCACAAGATCCTACTCGGTTGACCTCCACCGAGTTCTACAATCGTCAACTCAATGCCTCCGCACGTGACAAGATTAGAAGTGGCATCAACCGCAAGCTCCTTGATCAAGTCGATGACATTGTCTCCGCTAAAGAGTTGTGGGATCGGATCATAGTACTCCAAGAGGGAACCGATTTGATCCAATCAGCTCTCTATGAGACCGCAAAGCAAGAGGCTCACCAGTTCATGATTCGAGATGGAGAATCCGTATCCGATGCCTATGCTAGGCTTGGTGCTCTTAGAGTAAGGGTCAAGGGACTTGGTGTTGAGAAGTACAATGATGGCTTCGAGATGAATGAAGCATTCATAAAGTACAAGGTCATTGCTATGATTGCCGTCAAGCAAGAAGACACCAACCTTGCACTCAACTTGCAAATCATGACCAAGAGTGCCGATCTCAACTCCGATGATCTCGTCTGGCCGCCAATGAAAACATGGCCAAAGCGGGAAAGAGGCTTATGGCAATGAACCGTGTGGATGAAGCCTCGCACAACCATGAAGGGTCACACAACCTTGCTCTCAAAGCTAGGGCCGATCATGGGAGCAAATAAGACTATGAAATTGAAGAAGAAGAAGAGATGACTTCAACTAGTGACATGGCTACCGACTTTGCTTTCTTTGCCAAGAAATACAAGGCAAAGTTTCCAATGCTCCTCAATGACAAGAAGAAGAAGAGAACTTGCTACAATTGTGATGAAGATAGCCACTTTGCAAATGAGTGCCCTTATGAGAAAAGGGTAGACAAGCCAAGATTCATCAAAGGGGTCAAGCCAAGATTGAAGCCAAACCCAATCAACGATCGATTCAAGAAGAACAAGGGAAGAGCTTTTGTTGGAGTCGAGTACTTGTCCGATGATGAAGATGAAGATGAGGAGAAGGAGGCCGGGGTGGCCGGCTTGGCTTTCTCCAAGCCCGGGTCACTCTTCACATATGACTACTCCAAGGACTACTCCACGGAGAATGATGTTGGTTCCTCCTTCATGGCAAGAATGACTCAAGATGATGACTCCGATGACTCTTCCACCTCTACAATCGTTGGCTCTTGTCTTATGGCAAGGGAAACCAAGGTAATGGAACCTCCACCTTCCCTATCTAGTGTCCTTGATGATGAAAACGAAAATCAAGAAGAATTAATTGTGCTTAAGGAACTATATGATGTTAGATGCACCCTTCATGGTGAAGCTCTTGTCAAGTTTGATTTCTTGATGGACTCACTCAAGGAAAAGGATGAGTCCATTGAGGAATTAGAATATCAATTGGATGAAAAGGAACGGAGATTCAATCTCCTAAGACAAGAGCTAAAAACCGAAAGGTGCATATCTCAAGGCCTTAAGCAACAAATTGAAACTTATGAACTTGATAAAGTTAAGGACCTAGAAACTATTGATAGGGCTCAATCTTTGACTCAAGTGCTCCATACCTCAAAGGAGGAACTTGAAGTTGCTCATGCTTCTCTCACTAGGGATCTTGACCACCTTGAAAGAGCTAACAAGCTTGTAAAGGATGAGCTCAAGAAACTTGGAGAGAATCATGACCTACTCCAAGAAACCTACATGAAAGCACTTGAATCAATGAAGGATCCCATTGTTGTTGAAAAGCATGCTAGTTCTCCTATATCTTTTACTAGTGAGCATGCTAAGCTTGTCGAGGAACATGTTCGTTTACAAGAGGAACTCTCTTTGCATGTTGAGACCAATGCATATCTTGAATCCTTGGTGACTAAATATGGTCTCGACTATCATCCTAATGAATCCTCTTGTGAGCATGCATCTATTCTTGAGGAAAATGTTAGGTTAACAAAGGAACTTGCAAAGTTCACCACCGCCAAGAACAAGATGGGATTGGATGACCTCTTGAGTAAGCAAAGGTCAAACAATCAAAAGTTTGGACTTGGATATGTTCCCAAGTCTCACAAGAAGAAGAACTACAACAAGGAGAAACCCGCTCAAGATAGGAACAAGAAGGTCACTAATAATGGCAAAGTCTCAAGGGGCAAAGCCACTAGTGGTGACCGCACGGGGCCAAACGATCACTATGCATTATTTGTTGATTATTATGGTGATTATTATGGTGATGTTTATGCTAACTATGTTGGCCCTCCTAATGGCTATGCTTATAGAGAGTACTCAATTTGGGTACCAAAAGATATTGTTGCCATTGCAAAGGAACCCATTAATCGATGGGTTCCTAAATCCTCTACTTGATTTTGTAGGGGTATGCCTCCGGTGGTCCAAAATGGGTGTTTGATAGTGGATGCACCAATCATATGACCGGAGGAAAAGGTGTGCTTGATCAATTCATTGAGGATATCAACAAGAAGTCAAGCATCACCTTTGGTGACAACTCAAAGGGAAAGGTACTTGGGTATGGCAAGGTGGCAATCTCTAAGGACTTGTGCCTTGAGACGGTCATGCTTGTTGAATACCTTGGTTATAACTTACTTTCTATATATCATCTTGCCGATGCCGGTTACAATTCATATTTTACTAAGTATTATGTGCAAGTCTTTAGGAGTGACAATCTCAAATTGGTCCTTGTTGGATATGTGGAGAACAACCTTTACGTGGTTGACCTCTCGAAAGAGAGCCCCTCTCCCTCCACATGTCTAATGGCGGCCAAGCATGATGAAGGATGGTTGTGGCATCGCCGCCTTGGTCATGTTAACATGAGAAATCTTAAACAACTCCTAAAGGGTGAGCACATTGTTGGACTAACCGGCATTTCTTTTGAGAAAGATCGTGTATGCAGTGCATGTGTAGCCGGAAAACAACTCAAGAAGAAACATCCTATCAAGAGTATTGTCACCACATCTAGGCCTTTGGAGCTCCTTCATTTGGATCTCTTTGGGCCATCACATTATGATACTCTTGGTGGAAGCAAGTATGGACTTGTCATTGTTGATGATTACTCAAGATACTCTTGGGTCTTTCTCCTTAAGTCTAAGGATGAGACACATAGAGAGTTCATCACCTTCGCCAAGAAAGCTCAACATACATATGACACTACAAGAAAAGTTGCCATGGCCGACGAAGTTGAAGTCGCGCCGTGGTTGCTGGTGTACCATGGCCGACGATTTTTGGTCCCTCCGTGGTGCATGTCAAAACTTTTTTTTCTCGTTTTTGAGGCCACCTAGCCCGACGAAAGCGGCCAAAACGTCGCGTATGGTGGCCCGGGACGTGGTGCATCTCGAAATCTCGGGTTCGCCGGCCGAGTCAACGCAAATCCGCACCGCCGAGGGATGTAGGGCCCGGATGGCAGCCTCTCCGGCATTGTTTTTTTTCTCGATCGCGCCATCTCGTTCAACGTTCTCCGATCGAGCCGTTTACGATGCAGGATCATGGGTCCCGCATGTCATCCTCTATGAACCAAAATTCTTTCTATTCTTGGATTTTTTTGACCCCCGATTTACGGCTACTTCCTTTTTCTTTTGATCCCTTGCCGCCTTGGAAACGTTGAGACCGCTCGTCGCTAAATGGTACCCGCATGTCATCCTCTATGTGCAATCAACTTTCTTTTCTTGGAGTTTTTTTGGCACCTCAAATTTGGTCACTTGCCTTTTTCTTTCGATCCCCTGCCGCCTCTCAAACGGTGATACCGCTATCGCTAATCGGGACCCGCATGTCATCCTCTATGTACTATAAAACTTTCTTTTCTTGAATTATTTTTGGCACCTCATATTTGGTCACTTACCTTTTTTTCGATCCCCTGCCGCCTCTCAAACGGTGATACCGCTGCTGCTAAATGGGACCCGCATGTCATCCTCTATGTACTATAAAACTTTCTTTTCTTGGAGTTTTTTTTGGCACCTCAAATTTGGTCACTTGCCTTTTTCTTTCGATCCTCTGCCGCCTCTCAAACGGTGATACCGCTGCTGCTAAATGGGACCCGCATGTCATCCTCTATGTACTATAAAACTTTCTTTTCTTGAATTATTTTTGGCACCTCATATTTGGTCACTTACCTTTTTCTTTCGATCCCTCGCCGCCTCTCAAATGGTGATACCGCTCGTTGCTAAATGGGACCCGCATGTCATCCTCTATGTACTATAAAACTTTCTTTTCTTGAATTATTTTTGGCTCCTGATATTTTTTCACTTGCCTTTTTCTTTCGATCTCATGCCACGTTTGAAACGTTGAGGAACCTGCGAGGCTCATGGGACCCGCATGTCATCCTCTATGTACTATAAAAGTTCATTTTCTTGGTTTTTTTTCACCCTCTGATTTTTGGCAATTTCTTTTTTCTTTTGATCCCCTGCCACCTCTCAAACGGTGATACTGCTGCTGCTAAATGGGACCCGCATGTCATCCTCTATGTACTATAAAACTTTCTTTTCTTGAATTATTTTTGGCTCCTCATATTTTTTCACTTGCCTTTTTCTTTCGATCCCCTGCCGCCTCTCAAACGGTGATACCGCTCGTTGCTAAATGGGACCCGCATGTCATCCTCTATGTACTATAAAACTTTCTTTTCTTGAATTATTTTTGGCTCCTCGATATTTGGTCACTTGCCTTTTTCTTTCGATCCCCGCCGCCTCTCAAACGGTGAGACCGCTGCGGCTAAATGGGACCCGCATGTCATCCTCTATGAGCAATCAACTTTCTTTTCTTGGAGTTTTTTTGGCACCTCATATTTGGTCACTTGCCTTTTCTTTCGATCTCATGCCACGTTTGAAACGTTGAGAGACCTCGGCGGCTCATGGGACCCGCATGTCATCCTCTATGTGCTATAAAAGTTTCCTTTGTTGGATTTTTTTCACCCTCTCGATTTTTGGCTTGCCTTTTTCTTTTGATCCCCTGCCCCTTTGAAACGTTGAGTAAGTCTGTTGGCTCAAGGGACCCGCATGTCATCCTCTATGTCCATCAACTTTCTTTTCTTGGATTTTTTTCACCCCCTAATTACTAGCTACTTTCTTTTTCTTTTGATCTCAAGCCGCATTACAAACATTGAGACCGCTCGCTGCAAAATGGGACCCACATGTCATCCTCTATGTACAATAAATCTTGGATTATTTTTGGCTCCGATATTTGGTCACTTGCCTTTTTCTTTCGATCTCATGCCACCTTTGAAACGTTGAGTAAGCTGCTGGCTCATGGGTCCCGCATGTCATCCTCTACGAACAATAAAAGTTTCCTTTCTTGGAGTTATTTTTGACCCCTAATTTCGACTATTTGCCTTTTTCTTTTGATCCCCTGCCCCTTTGAAACGATGAGGACGCTGTTGGCGAGGTCGGTCCCACATGTCATCCTCTATGAACAATAAAAGTTTCCTTCGGTGGATTTATTTTTGACCCCTAATTAATTTCTCGGCTATTTCCTTTTTTTCTTTTGATCCCCTGCCGCCTTGGAATTGTTGAGAATGCTGCTCGCCTCATTTTTCTTTTGGTCCTGTGCCGCCTTGGAAACGTTGAGACCGCTGCTACAAAATGGGACCCGCATGTCATCCTCTATGTACAATAAAGTTTCTTTTCTTGGATTATTTTTGGCTCCTGATATTATGTCACTTGGCTTTTTCTTTCGATCTCATGCCGACTTTGAAACGTTGAGGATGCTGCTGCTTCATGGGTCCCGCATGTCATCCTCTCAGAACGATAAATGTTTTCTTTTCTTGTATTTTTTTACCAACTGATTTTTGGCTTTTTTTTATTTTTGATCCCACCGCCTTTGAAACGTTGACGACGCGGCTGGCTCATGGGTCCCCGATGTCGGCCTCCCCGTACAAGAAACATGTGATATTTTATTTTGCAGACAATAAACGTTGTATTTCGCTCTGAGCTATTGCAAACGGATAAATTAAATCTTTATATCTACATAAACAAACTTATATGTTGAATCTCCTTGTTTTTTGTTTTTGCGAAGCATAGGACTTTCCTGTTTTTTTTGAGAAAAATTCGACCTTTCTCGTTTTGGAGTGGGCTGAAATTGTACGAGTCAAAAGGCCCAGCAGGGATAGTTCGAAGGCCTAGATGTCCGTATACAGCCCAATTGAAATCTTTCTTTTCTTGGATTTTTTTTCACACCCGATTTCCGGCTACTTCATTTTTCTTTCGGTCCTGTGCCGCCTTGGAAGCGTGGAGACCGCTGCTACAAAATGGGACCCGCATGTCATCCTCTATGTACAATAAAGTTTCTTTTCTTGGATTATTTTTGGCTCCTGATATTATGTCACTTGCCTTTTTTATTCAATCTCATGCCGACTTTGAAACGTTGAGGAAGCTGCTGGCTCATGGGTCCCGCATGTCATCCTCTATGAACAATAAAAGTTTCCTTTGTTGGATTTATTTTTTCCCCTAATTTACGGCTATTTGCCTTTTTCTTTTGATCCCCTGCCCCTTTGAAACGATGACGACGCAGTTGGCAAGTCGGTCCCACATGTCATCCTCTATGAACAATAAAAGTTTCCTTTGATGGATTTATTTTTGACCCTAATTAATTTACGGCTATTTCCTTTTTCTTTTGATCCCCTGCCGCCTTGAAATAGTTGAGGATGCTTGCTGCCTCATGGGTCCCGCATGTCATCCTCTCGAAAGGTAAATGTTTCTTTTCTTGAATTTGTTTACCAACTGATTTTTGGCTTATTTTTCTTTCGATCTCCTCGCCACCTTTAAAACGTTGACGACGCTCTGTGGCTCATGGGTCCCCAATGTCGGCCTCCCCATACTGCAAATCCTCTTTACGCAAAGGTTGTATTTCTAGATAGATAAGGTGGATTCGAATCCGCCATGGTTCGAGCAGCTCGGGTAAGCCTTCTTGCACTCGATTAATGGAAGTAGTGTATAGCAAGGTCAAGACATGTGGCTCGGTGTAATGAATCTATTTGAATCATGTTGTGGGTTCAATCGATAGTTCTCTAACGGGTCAGCCAAAATAGAAATTAAGTTTTTTTCTAAAACGGAAATGCAAATTAAGATGAACACAAACATTAGTTATCATAATAGCTGATCATACATACATACTTGCTAAGAGCAAAAGCTTGCCGTAGTTTTACCACCCATACAATTAATTAGCGAGTTCGGATAAGATAACCTTATATAAGTATAACTACAAATGCATTTGCTAAGGGCTCATGGGGCAACGGAACTAGACAACCGCGAACTTTATGACCAGCATGTCACGGCGGCATCGAAAGATCTTGAACTTCAACTTTGATACAATGCGAAGTTTGGCACCGTCAATGAACTTTTTCCACCTGGAAGTAACGACCAAGCGGCCATCGTAGGACCTGACGGAGTACCATCCCTCCACGGTGAGACCTTCACTCTCCATGACGAGGGATATCTTGCCCCTTCGGCCAGCATTGAGATCCTTGGAGATACTTTTAGGCAATTTCGATTCAAAGCAAGCGATACCACCAAAAATTAGTCAATGGCACCAATGCACTTCGAACCATGTGAGACTTTGAGCGAGAGAAGACATCAAGATAAGAGCGAGTTATCTTTGTCATATACTCACGAACATAGCCTTCGGATGCGTCCTGGTCACCACACGGGTGGCCACAGCAATGAGCCGAGACCTCGGTGATCCGGGTGGGGCAGGTGCGGAGCTCTGGGCTGGTACACGAGCTGGTGCTGATGCGGGAGACTGCTGGGCAGGTGCGGTAGAACGGTGCCTCTAGAGGAACCGGTGCCGATGCGGGAGACTCGTTGGGCGAGTGCGGTAACGGTGCAGCTAGAGGAACCAGTGTCGATGCAGGAGCCTGCTGGGCAGGGTGTAGTATATGGGGCCTCTACAGAACCAATGCGATGTAGGGGGACTCAGCTGGTAGATGCACGAAGCTGGAGCTGGTGTCACAGAACCTGGTCTGGAGTGCGGAGGCGTGGGAAACGGTGCGGTGCCGGTGGTGTGTCTTGTGACATCCACTCATGTTCCATCGTGGGATCTGCGAAGCTTTAGTCAGTGTTAAACCCAAGTAAGCTAGAACAGAGAGGGAATGGTTTAGAACAACTAGCCCGTGCTGCAGCTTATCAAAAGATATGAGTAGAAAAAAGTTACATGTTATATATTTGGAAGTGCTCCACTCCAAGCTGCTATGCATATCTGTCTCGCCGTTGTGAGTTTGACTCCGCATCGTCAGCCTCTTGCGACCCGCAGTCAAAGCAAACTTTCTCCAATCATGTCCATACAAATATGTGATGGCCCTAGTCTTGTAGACATACACCCCAGCAGACCGTGTAGGTCGCCAATTTGCCACTGCCATGACATGGAAAGACCCTTGTCATGGGACACATCTGCAGTTGAATCCAGTGGGGCCGAAGTCACGAGGTACGATCTGCGTGAGGCAAACGACATTACAATGTAAAGCAGGCAGTGATCTCAAAACACAAGACTTTACTATATGCCAATTCATGCTAAGCCACACAGAATATACACTGTGCCTGCCTGCAAGGAGCTCACCAAGAAGAATGGCAGATGTTAGCGCCGTGTGGAGGTGATTATGTCTGGCGATGTGGCACGGGCCCGCCATGTCTCTATGAGCTCGGCATCGGGATGGTGGCTAAAACATGGGAGGTACTACGGTGCGTGGCGGCGACAATGTAAGTGGAAAGAATTTAGGGTTGTGTAAAGTCGCATAGTTCAGGAGCAATGCAAATGTTGACAAGTCGAGGTGCACTCACGCTATGTTACAACCGCGAACATGGAAAAATTAGTGTGTGGTGAATATAAAAGCATGCTGGTTTGGTGTTTCCTTCAGATTCCAAAAAGCATTAGACAGGGCTGCGAGTGATAGCTAACTGGACATAAAATCGTGGCATGTATATGTGGCTTAAGAAAATATGCCCGAACCCTAAGGATTGGTTGCTTGGCCCGAGCACAGGTCCTTGGACTTGAGCTTATGCATCAGCATCCCGGACAATTAGGGCGGAATGGTGGCAGCTCACTGCGGTCCGCGCCACGCAGCCGCGCATGACCAATCGCTTTTGACCAATGAAGGGCATTAGCGCGTATCGATTGACACTAGTTGAAAATTTGAAGAGCAACGGAACCTTCGACGTTGATATATAAAATGAATCTATGAGACAATCGATGCACATGGTGCTGGATGTGCGTGGTAAGAACAGGTGTGCGTGTCTGGAACTATTGGTAAGCATTAAGACAAGCCGTGCAATAAACGGACAAAAATCAAAATCATGTATGAGGATTAAGAAAATATGCACGCTTACCCAGTGGCAGGTACTCACACGTCGCGTGATGTGTGCTTGAGGAGGTTTTCGAAGATTGGTGGCGGCATACCTCGTCTTCTACGTTGACAGCCTCATCGGGGACGTACCCATCTAGTGCTGACAGAGGCAACGGTAAGTTTCATCCGTCATATGAACAGCAGCGTAGCTCATCATTGACATTTAGTAAATCTATGAGATAGGCTGATGCAAATAGTAGGGCATGGGATGGAAGAATAGGCCGTGTGCGCAGAGAACGCTTGACAACAATGCAAATGATTACAGGTGGTAATAAGCCAATGGAAATCTTCACGGCTTTATATCACGGCTGGTGATGACAATCGGTGCGGCAATTAGTGCGCGATGATCGTAAGCAAACCGCGAAGAGCTTCCGAACTTTTGGTAAGCTTGCTGGAGCAAAGCCAACGAGAATTAGCCAGATAATAATGAAATCATGTATGTGGATTACACAGTACAAATATACTCGGATCTGTTAGAAGTGTACACCACTCCCGCTGGCCCATGGCTCTCGAGCTTGCAGAGGTATTTCGGAAGATGGTGCGGCACCATCGTCCTCACACAGCAGCCTCTATTAGCCTCATCTTTGCATCCACTTATGCAGTAAGGCGCGGCCGATGTCAGTCCTGCATAAGAATGGGAAACGGATCTCAGGCGGCTGATATTGAATGACTCTGAAGACGAGGCCCGGTCGCATATAGTGCGCTGGATGTGTAAGTGGAAGGGTATGGCCGTGTATGGACGACGAGCCCACACCAGTAAGGCGTGCGTTCGGTTCCTGAAACGGCGTGTGAATGGAAATGGGGAGATGGTTCCATTTCGGAAGAGAATGGAATGGTTAAATTTTTGCCCGGTTGGGATAAATGGAAATGAGAAGAGATCTGAGGATTTAAACCAACCACTGGTCTCAAAATTGTAATTAACAATTGCAAATGACATTTCAGACCCCAAAGTCGTAATTAACAGCGCCTAATGGTGCTCTTTTAATCTAAAAATCGAAATTAACATCATTTTTTGTTGGAGTTAGGGGGAACTCGGAGCAGATGAACACATCATGTATGATGATTGTAAGCAAGCCGAATCTGGTGTTTCTAAACTTTTGGCTTCGAGATCTTGCGGCTCTCAACTCTAGCCTACCCCAACTTGCTCTTGGGGCCAACAAAGCTTGGCTGTTGTTGTTGTTGTTATATAAACTTTTGGCAAGCATAGAAAAAACCGGTCAATAAACGTGAGAAAAATCAAGGCATGTTTTGTGGATTAAGAAAATATACCATATTCATTAAAGATAACCACCCGGACACGGCGCGTGGCCTTGTGCTTGTAGAGGCATTTGAAGATGAGGCGGCATCACCATACTGGCAGCCTGATCGAGCCGCAGCCTTTGATCTTCCTTTGAGTAAAGGCCCTAAAGTTTCGATCACGATATGAATAGCAAAACAAAGGCGACCTCACAGGTGATATTAATTCTTGGATGAGGATAGGACTGGCTATATAGTGGATGCTCTTAGTCTTTGTGAGCGTGAACACTAGCTATGAATGACAACAAACTAGTTAACTCAAGCTTTGTCTAGATATGAATTGTACTACCACCATCCAAAAAGCTTAAGCCTTATTTATTTTTGAGAAATCAAAACAAGCAAAGTTTGACCAAAATTTAGAACATTCTATCAACAAATATGAATATCGTAGATACACGTAGGAAAATATATTTTATTATCTATTTAATGATATTAATTTTGTATTTTGCATGTTACTCGATTTTGGTAGAAAGCTTAGTCAAACATGGTATGGTTTGACTCTAAAATAATATAAGCCCAAAGCTTTGGGATGGAGCGCATGAAGTATCTAGAGCTAAAACACATCTAGATACATCCGTATCTACAGTATAGTTGAGTCACCTGAATTTGGATCCGAGGAGTATCGGATCCGAGACTACATCATGGTAAGTTGGTCAGTGGGTCTTCACTTCATACCCCCTGGCCGGCTACCACCTTGACTCGGCGATGGCATTTCTCGCTCTGCTTGAATGCGCGAGATTCGGGCCATGCTCCTGCCCAGCGGAGTGGGGCGCTACTCTCGTTCCCAGAGCCTCGGCACGGAGCACGGAGGTACCAACCTCATAACGAGAGAATTATATGATGCGTTGGTGTCACGGAAGGCTACATCGCACAAACGGTCGAAGACAGGTGCTTACAATACAGCATGATCGATACGGGAGCGGCCTGAGGATGCCGGAGAGACAACTTAAAAGGTGCAAAGAGGATAAGGTCAAACGGAGTACCTGCTTCGCGGGGCTCGGGACGCAGCTCGGGCTCAGCCAGCCGCTCCACATGCGTGCGTGGCCTTACGCTCCATTGCCCCCACCGCCGAGGTCTTACCTTTCCGTACAAGGCCGACAAAAGATAACGGTGAGGATCGGCGGAAACTACAAAGGTTGCAAATGTTCGACAAATAAAGGAAGAACACCCCAATCCAAGCAAAGGTGGCCCCCCGCCCCCACCCCCATCAATCACTCCCGGCTCGAGGTGACTCGTGTAAAGACGCCCGCTACGCCGTAACAGGAATAGAGATGCGCAAGATATCGAGGAGAGGAAAACAAGAACCGATCTCGAGAAAGGAAAGAACATTACTAGTCCTACCTAATCCGCTTGGTCTAGATGCGACTTGCCCCTCCAAGCTGGATGCACGGACGGTGGAGGCGAAAGGAGGGGATCGAGCTAGCGGCTTGCATCCGCTCGGCACATCGGCACTCGATCGGGAGAGAAAGGGTGCTACATAAGGGAGGGTAACATATTTTATTGCACGGTGAACTTGCTTGATGTGACTAGTCATTACATGTCTCACTCGAAACTAGGGAACCCATAGCGTGGCACCCCCAAATTCACTTGAGAGAACCTGCCCGGCGGGACTGCATTGCGCTGCGCCAAGAAACCCCGACCAGTGAAAGCGGGGAAATGAAACACTTTCACAAAAATTCGAAATTCACAGCACCGCCACGCGCCAAGCACGCGGCCCCGTTCCTTCCTCTTCCTCGGCTCCTCCTCCCCTATCCGGGAAAAACCCCAAATCCCAAGCCTCAAACCCAAAAGCAAAAAAATCCCCCGGGCCGCCATGCATGTCCTCGTTGCAGCCCGGCCTGGAGATCGCTCCTGAACGATGCGGACCCCCCGCCACTGAGATCCAGACCTGTCCAAGTACCTCGAGGAGCACTTGCGTGCTGTCTCGTGCAGCGACGGCTGGAGGCGCCGAAGAAGGAAGTTCCGCGGGAAAGGAGTGCCTCATGGCAACCGTGCAGTAAGCTGCGCCGTCTGATGCATCCCGGAAGGTGGCCTCCACAAAGCTTTTGCTATTCGCCACACACAAAGAATTGCGTGGCCAAGATGCGGCACAAAGCTTCGGCTGTATGGCTTGCCGCGAGAGGCTTGGAGTCCAGAGTCAATAAAACTAGTCATGCTCGTAGGGCTCAGGCGGTGTACACGGATTCATATTAAGCTGACCTCAGGATCCGTTCGTCTAGTTAATAATGCATCAGATAAGACATCCATATCTAGACGTAATGAGTCACTTAATATGAATCTAGGGGCACGAAAGTGTTTCCATGCTA